>NC_142931.1:50450336-50535336 GCF_046866305.1 Octopus bimaculoides | reverse complement strand
TGACCTAGGGCTAAATAATAGCAAATATAGTATTAACTTTTCTCACTAGTAAAATAGGTAACATATTTACTATACTCCCTTCAGTCGCAAGTGCAATATCCATGAACTACCTAGTCCGAGCATGCTAGAAACAGCAGCTAAGTATCACTAAATAACAAATTATGATTGTAAAATAAGAGAAAGATATATTGAATAATATATGTAATGTAATATATGAAAGATTATGAGATAATTCCCAGAAGAACGCCTTGGATCATAGTATTTTCAATTAAGACTGACCTAAGAACAAACAACAAAAGCTGTGCAGCTTTCTCAAGAATGCAGGTCTTGTGAACTACTATGTTGCCTCTATATTCTGTGGAAGAAATATGATAATATGGAAACGCCTAATTGTAGTTATCTCACGTATTTGTTGGAACAATTAAAATAATATTTTGTTGCCATTCCGTCGGTTACGACGTCGAGTGTTCCAGTTGATCCGATAAACGGAACAGCCTGCTCGTGAAATTAGCGTGCATGTGGCTGAGCACTCCACAGACACGTGTACCCTTAGCGTAGTTCTCGGGGAGATTCAGCATGACACAGAATGTGCCAAGGCTGGTCCTTTTGAAATACAGGTACAAGAAAGAAAGTTTTGGTGAAAGAATACATCAGGGTTTACCACCACCCCCTGCCGGAGCCTCGAGGAACTTCAGGTGTTTTCTCTCAATAAACACTCACAACGCCCGGTCTGGGAATCGAAATCGCAAGTCCGCTGCCCTAACCACTGGGCCATTATGCCTCCACCAAAAAAAAAAAAAAAAATAATAATAATAATATTAACCATTGATTAAGCTTTGCTTCACTGCATATTTAAATCTAATATGTTATTTAACGATCACTACGTTAAATATGTGAACGTTGATTTTATATGAATCTAATTAATCATGGCCTAATGGTAAGAGTGTTGGATTCACGATCATGTGGTCGTGGTTTCAGTTTCTAGACTAAGTGGTGTGTTGTGTTCTTGAGCAAAATACTTCATCTCTTCGACACCTGACGCATGGCATACTGTATTCCCGTTTAGGCAACGTCGACTTGAAGGAGAGAGTGAGCTAATGCACAGCACATACATTTGATTACTATAAACAAATCAGTTGTACAAGTCGTTCGGTAAAAGTCGTCTTCGATGGAAGAGTCCATCACAGAACAAAATTGGCTTTCTCTTTCGTTGCCCCAATGTCTATCAAATAAGTAGATGTAATACATTGTGGTCTACAAATCTCTGATTTTGTGTTATTAAAAATAAAATATGATTTGATTTATCAAATGAAACACGTGCAAACATGGTTCCCAATAGAAATCTGATTAGGCTGTAGGGTTCTTTTTAGGGAGTTGGTTCAGTAGATAATCCCGAGCTCCTGTTTGGCTCTTCAGGCCTCGATCCCCGAGCTAAACTGACCCTCTTATAAGCACTGTCGGTAAAATACATTAGATAAGAAAAATAGTATCTACTTAGGTATATATAATAAGCATTTCAGTCATAAACTCCATAGATTTATCTTGTAGAAGTGCCAGGGAAAGACATAGTATACAACTAAATTCATAGAAATTTATACCCAAATGTATGCACACCCATGTTAGCAGCAGCTTACTCAAAAACTTGTATATACGCATGTAAGTAAATATACGAAGGCGGGTTTCTTTTGAATTGGCAGGTGGCTTATGCGTAAACGAGATGTAGCAGGTATTTGAGATTTCGCATAAGCATATATAGTGACATTTTGCATCATTTTGGAGAGGATGACGCACAATAATGACCAGATGTGATTTGAGCACAGAAATATATTGGAAGGAGTTACGTTGTTTTCAAGTATCTGTATGCGTTCTGCTTCTGCACCTCTCTGGTGATATATATATATATATATATATATATATATATATATATATATATATATATATATATATATATATATATATATATGCGCAGGAGTGGTTTGCTTCCCAACCACATGGTTTCTGGTTCAGTCCCTCTGCATGGCCCCTTGGGCAAGTGCCTTCTAGCCTCGGGAGTGGATTTTGTATAGGGAAACTGAAAGAAGCCCGTCGCATATATATGTATGTATTTATGTGTTTGTTTGTGTTTGTTCCACCACCATCACTTGACAACCGGTGTTGATGTGCTTACGTCCCCGTAACGTAGCGATTCGGCAAAAGACACATATAGAATAAGTACTTGGCTTACAAAGAATAAGTCCTGGGTCGATTTATTTGACTAAAGGCGGTGCTCCAGCATGGCCGCAAGTCAAACGGCTAAAAAAGTAAAAGAATAAAAGAGCGTGTGTGTGTGTGTTTGTGTGTGCATTTTATGCACATTGCTTGCTTTTTCTTGTGAATCGAGGTTCTGTTTATATCTCTCGCTATTACTATGTACCACTACCCTCATTTACGTATATATTCCGTTCTTCAAGCTTTAGCGTTATTCATACCTTATACTTAATACTTGTTTGTAAGTTTTATGCATCTTGAATTTTTTACACCCTTCTTTCCTTACTCATCTTCCACCATATAATATAGAAAACATCCAAACACTGCACCTTTTTAAGAGTAGCCATATTTTGTTGATTAGTGTTACTATATAAATAATATATTACACATTTCAATCACGTGGAGGCACGTGGCTTAGCGGCTAGTGCATAGCACAGAAGATCATAAAGAAGGTGCTCTCTGTATATAATTGTATACACAGCTCTGCTAGAAACATGGATTTATCTCCATGAAAAATATGTATAGAATATATAGACTAATTATAATGTATGTGTCCTGACATAATTTCCCTACATCCTATTCCGTCTGAGCTAGTTATCTATAACAAATATACAATGAGCGAATATATGGCGTAGATGAGCCAAATATGTAGGCGTTTGATTTGGCATGAAGAGAAATTATATCACTGAAAAAGAAACGAAATAAAGCTATGTTTAATGTCCGGTCTAAGATCTGTTATTGCCAAATGGGAAAACCAAAATAACAAGACAAAATTATGTAAGGCGGCGTTGCCGTCCCGGACAAAATGCTTGGAGGCATTTCTTCGAACTTTACGTTTTGAAATCAAATGCCGCCGAGGTCGACTTTGCTTTTCATTCTTTCGCGATTAATAAAATAAGTACCGGTTGAGCACTGGGGTCGATGTAATCGACTTAAACACCTTCCCTGTAATGGTTGGCTTTGTGCTAAAACCGACATTATTGGAATAATGTATTGATAGAAATGGTATTACGCTAATTATTTTCACGTCTCTTTACGTTCCAAGTTCAAATTCCAATGAGATCATTTTGCCTGCTTTTAATCTGTGTGCATATAGAAAGTTGTTGTTGTTGTTGGCACTCCGTCGCTTACGACGTCGAGGGTTCCAGTTGATCCAATCAACGGAACAGCCTGCTCGTGAAATTAACGTGCAAGTGGCTGAGCACTCCACAGACACGTGTACCCTTAACGTAGTTCTCGGGGATATTCAGCGTGACACAGTGTGACAAGGCTGACCCTTTGAATTACAGGCACAACAGAAACAGTAAGTAAGAGTGAGAGAAATTTGTGTTGAAGGAGTACAGCAGGGTTCGTCACCATCCTCTGCCGGAGCCTCGTGGAGCTTTTGCTGTTTTCGCTCAATAAACACTCGCAACGCCCGGTCTGGGAATCGAAACCGCGATCCTATGACCGCGAGTCCGCTGCCCTAACCACTGGGCCATTGCGCCTCCACATATAGAAAGTAAGTACCAACGAAGTACAACTAAGTAACTTTCCAAAATTACACGGATTATACTAAAGACAAAAATGAGTATGATGTTACGTTTTGTCGACGTCGTTGTATGATAAGAGGTACAATCGTGACGAATAGGTTTCAATTTCCAGTTAAAACAAATTCATTTCTGTAAATAAGGCTATTAAGACAAAGTTGAATGTTACAGTATTTCATTTTAGCCTTTTTTCAGAATATGGACTTGAGAAAATGAAAGTAGCATTACTTTTTAAATGAAAGTGTTGTTCATACAATACACAAAGAGGTTCTTTGTATCATGTCTACGAAACTAGCTTCGGTGAGTCAACGAAGATTGTAAAACACAGGATCAGTACTTTGGTTTCGATTTTCACTTGAAATTTATACTTTTAGTCTAAAACAAAAGTATATTCTAGAAAAATGTTAAAATTTGAAGAGATGAAATTTCTCATGTGTGACATATTGAATTACAGAAAGCTAGATTAGAATTCCATGATATATGTGCATAAGTAAGCAATAAATATATGATCATATTGATGTTATATTTTCATCTCACTGTATTATTTTTCATTTTTATTTTCTACCAGGTCTTTACAGTTTAATAAGAAACGAGAACAGAAACGAAGCGAAGAGAAAACAACAAAAAAACTTGAAAAGGATTTTCCTAATTTGAAAAATACTCCTACGACATATGATGAATTGCAGCTCTTCTATGTTTTATATATAATGAAAAGTACACTAACTCTAAAAGATTATTTGAAACTGAGACAGTATATAAATAGGCGTACCTTTAGATAAGCTTATAAATTGGATAAATATCAGATAAACTTTAAAGACCATTATTGTTACTTCTTGCCGTCCAGAAAATAACTGATTTCTAAAATCAAAACAAATTGGAACTGGTTGTTTTGTCTTTTCTCCGTCTATTCAGTCTCCCTTTTTGATACAACCATAAATCGAAAGTATTTGCATTCGTATCATGACCAAAAATATATTCTAATATTAAAATCAAACTCAGCTGAATCTAATTTAGATGTGTGTGTATATCTGAGAGCCTGTATATAATTTGTAGCTATATACACAATCATGTAAATTTAGCATGTGTCATAGACTTTTTATAATCATTGTGTTAAGTACTCTATAAAGATAGAATTTTATATTAAACGTGATATACATATCATTTCACTTGTCCATTCCATTAAGCTGAAGTGTCAGGGATGGGCTCGAATGAGTTAAAATGCGGTGTAAAGTAGTATTGTAATCTCCGCATCCTTTGTCTCTGAAAAATGGAGAGGATCTCGTTTATAGTTTAATTAGCTTCGAGTATTATTAGAAATAGTATTCACAAATTCCTTATTTGGCTACATTCCGGTCATTCGTTTCTAATAGATATTAAATTTACATATAATCATTTCATAAACATTCGTTTTAGAACATCAGCTCGAATGCCGATTTGATCTCGTGTCTGTGAAATCGGAAGTCTTTTTTTCTTTTGTAAGTTTGTGTGTATATATATATATATATAAGTAAAAAAAATATACATATGCCACAAATGCAAAATAAATAAATAATAAGATTTTTTTTTCTTTTTGCCATGATAATAAAGATTGTAAAAGACAATCAAAAGCAAACTATAAGTAAAAGGTAATTGCCTGTTTTAGTTTTTCAAGTTAATATATTTTCATAACTTCACGAATATGACTGGGCCAATATCATATACAGCAATGAGTGAAAATGGCGGTATTTCGCCGCCTGAGAAAAATGGCAAGTTACCGACTTGCCATAGCCATACAAGACTTCCTCCTGATAACATGGATGATAATATTAATGTAAAATGTGGATGGGGCTCTATACGGCCTTCGTTATGTCAAAGATTTGGACATCCCAAATGGATTTTGTTTCTACTAAGCCTTGCAGGGGCAGCTCAGGTAAGTTGTTTTGTCATGTCATTGTAATATATTGAATTTGTTAGACTTTTGTATCTTTTTATAAAAGTAATATTTCGAATGAATCGATATCGGTATAGTTTGAACTTATTTCACCAATGTGGTATTTTAAAAACATTCGTTGCTATTATGTTAAACTGTCGTATGTTCAAATTTGGCCAAATGCGTTTTCTTCAATATTTATTTTTGCTTGCAATAGCCGGTTCTTTTGATCAAACTATCGCATCTCCAGCTGTTGTAGATGTCAAAATATAAAAAAATTGTCAGTGTAGTACAACGGTTTTGCTATGGAATGATGAAACTATTTTTTCGTTTTCTAAAAAAAAAGCAACATTTTGGACTTACGACACTTTTGCATAATAGCAGCATTTCCCCCACCTTCAGTATCTTATTTCAGTATAAAGAAAATACGAAAAACTAAATTTAATATTCAGTTGATAAAGTTCTTAAAATTAGATAGATTTGTGTATCGCGTGGATTCACGGTACAGAAGTCTTATTTTACGAATTAATATTAACTTTTTTCCTTTTAGACAGTTGTAATTTTTATCTTTCAATATAGTTTACACACTTCACTAAATTTTGTTGAACATTTCAAAATAATTTTATATTTTAATTGTCATTCTACTGAAAACTTTGATAAGAATCCAATTTTTTATTTAATTTCTTTCTTTCTTTAATCTTTGACACGGGTACAAAAGAATATTCGGAAAGGTTATCTTTTCTTTTTTTACGTTTCACTGCACTTTATTTAAACTGTCGGTTGTTCTTTCCACCTCTACATTTTATTTCTTTCACGAAATATTATTTTTCATAAATATTATTATAATGATATGGCGGCTCGAAGAACTTTTATTGCTATATATTGTATGCAAATAAGGGTATTAGCTGAGCATGATTAAAATCGGATGAAAAACAAACGACTGTTGCTAATAGTGAGTTCCAATTTATGTCGACATTTACTTTTCTCATATGACTATCCCCTCATCCTCCACCAGGTTTTTTTTTCTTAATTCACTTTCGACTCATAACACTTCTAAAATCGATCCCCAGTATTTTTTTCTTTTTTTTTTTCCAAATCAGATTTTTTTGCTGATAACTTTTATTCGAGCCAGATATATGTATGACATATGTGGAAAGAGAAGAAAAGAAAGATAGCTGTAAAAATATTATTAGATTAAACTGTAAATTGACGCAGACGACTTTCTTTTGTTTCAGACATCTGTTACATGTAATAAATTAAATCCGTTTCTTTTGATTAGCTGACCCTATAGATTCTAATTGACTTTCAAATAATACTTACAATATTACCTCCCCTCTAATCTTAAATTCAATTCTCAGCAACCCAGATAATGTGCTTTTATGATTTTCTAGAGCATCGTTTGAAATTTTAATTGCTTCGTGTTCACACTCATGATAAGACTTTCATTAGATGCTATTGCGTTGCTTAATAATGACGATTATTATATAATAAAGTGCAACATATGTGTGTCTTCTGACTCAGCAATTCATAAAATCGATCGTATTGACATAGTCTAAAGGCACTCAGCCAAACTAATCTATTATGCAGTAAATACTTAATATTCGGACATCTCCGTTATAATGTAAGAGTAGGTGATAGATAGGCAGAATCGTTAGATCGTCGGAAAGAAATTCCGCGGAATCTTTTCGACTGCTTACGTTCAAATCACGGCTGGGTTTAACTTTTCCTTTCTTTCCTCCGGGTTCGATAAAATTAACTACTAACCCTTCCTCTATACAAGGAACATAGTTCGACGTACCGGCTTAAACATAAGTACAGTCACTGACACATGCACACACACACGTAGGAATTATGTGTACAAATGGATGTCCGACTACTGTTACATTTAGAGTTCCACGTAGATTTTCATAATCCAGTTTGCTTCCTGTATAGTTAAGTAACTTCTATACTGAGTAGTATTGTTAGTTATGAACTACAGAGGAAATGTAGGAAAAATAAGGATATACACCAGTTTATAAAGTTTTTACGCGCGTTTCACTATCATGATTATTTGGATTCAAATGCATATATAGATGCTCAACCTCGACGGATCCTCAAGAAAAACTTTATTGTATCAAGTTACAGATAACTATGTCCAGAGTTAGGTGGCTGACGAGGCATTTTGTCATCATTTTAGGATAGAAATAGAAAGCAAAAGGATATCTATGCAAACATAACAAGATTCCGCGGAGTTCCCAACTTAAAAATTCCAGATATGTTATTGGCAAACTGTTGAAGGTTCTTGCTCAAGGTGTTGTGCAGTGGGATTGAACCCGGAATCATATTGTTGCAGAATAACAATATGATCCCGCAGACATAGCTGTTTAGTTGGTTATCGTAAATGTTTTGCAACAATTTTGGAAGATTGTAGCAGTTGATGCGTCCTCCATCTCATCACAGCGTAGAATAATTGAAGCAAACTTTTGTGATTCGAAGCAGAAATCAGTTCCTGCAAATTCGGAAGGCATTTGATATTCCATTTCTCCACCTTACGAAACTTACTACAAATCGAAATTTGATCCGCCTTCTATATTGCTTGCTTAATTTAATCCATTGAAATCGATGATGATCATCTACTCGTGAACCTTTTGATGAATGTACTTCTTGAAGAGCAGCACTGTTAGAAGCGCAGCCTTCTATATTAGGGAAATAATAACTATCTTCTTTTTCAACCCTTTCGCAAATATACTGCTGATAGGAACTAGCACGATACTGAGGGTCAGTAAATAAATGTTTATTACATAAATCTTCGGAGTATCGTGCACCTTGAAATTCCCTGTCTACACACATATATAGACATTAAAATAGATTTATATGCATTTATATTCACTTGCATATATTCGGTAGAAGGTGCGTATTTGAACATGCAGGCGCCCCATAAAATCGATGCATACATCAGTGTGCACATTCATGCTAGCATCCAGGCACATATTTGTACATATCAGCATGGAAGGTAGTTGCTCACAAATACAGATGCACACACACACACACTCTCGCAAGCATGTATAAATACAGACATGAATTTGCACATTACTGCGCGATCGTACATGGCTGCATGTTCACAGATTGATCTAGCGTATGAATGGTCTTCAATCTGAACGGATGAATCAAGTCAATTAATACAGAAGGTAGTAACCTTACTAACGAATTACACATTCGATTTATATATTATGTGTGCGTATTTCTGTGTGTAATTATATATGCACACAGGCGAATGCATAATCTAATTAAGTTTCTAATTAAAAATCATGGTGATGAAGAAATGAATGTTGGTGGGGATGACGGTGTCATTGTTTCGGTCTTATATCTGCCGGAAACAACAAAGCTTATTAATAACTGTTTTTTACTAAACATCAATTTTAAGTTGTTCATCCAGGTCAGTCCTGATTAAGCAGGCATGCGATGAAAAGTATTCAGCCATGACTAGGCAATTTTTTATATATATACATATATATATATATCTATACATTTTTGTATTTTTAGACAATCTAAAGCTATATTTCCCATTCACTACGTCTTTTCTATTTGAAGAAAACAGTGGAGTGGTTCGAGGGAGAATTTACTATTTGTAGCCGGTCGAGCAACCGTATAAACTCTCTCCTTGGCTCATCAAATTACATTTTGTTGAGGTAATATGGTGATTGTATCGATCTCATTACAGCACTGACTGATTCCCCTCCCTCTCTTAATTCACAGACGTATCGCTGCACAGAATATTTTTTTTAATAGTGCCAAAGCTCCTAATATTTTAGAAGAATGAAATTTAAAGTTGTCTTGAACTTTCTTAAGGGTATTGGGAACGTAAAGGAAGCCAAAGTGGCATCGTGCAAGATACGAAACTGCGTTATCTTCTCGACACTCTTTCTTTCACTGGGAGCTATTATCTTACTACATGGCACACGTCTGTATTGTGAAACGTATTAACTGACGTTATTAATCACTCAGAAGTTTTAAACCTTTTATAAGAAACCCGTTAATCTACTAAAAGCTAATTGTTTAAAGCCATAATTAATGTCAAAGCGGGAAGAAGAGAATTAGAGAAATATAACTCCGGTGATTTAAAACCACCCCCACTCTTTTCACTCGTTTCTTTTATTACTTACTCCTGTTCTCACTCACGTTTTTCACCCAGCTTTCATCCTATATATTCACGCTTACTCAGCAAAAGCTAACAAGAGGATTTGTCTCTTAAAATCCCTTACATGTAAGACCATCCTAGAGAAGCTATACTATTACTAACCGAATGACGTTTGATGTAGGCTTTACTTATTAAAATCTTGTTCATCAAAAAAAAAAAAAATCCTGTTTCCACCTTTGATTTCCCTAGCTGCTATGATATTTTCTCTCTTCCACTCCAGCCTTTATATCATATACACTGATTTTCTCCATTTCCTTATAGATGTAGTTGTTATGGCTTCATTACGCTTAGCATGTTGCAATACACTTGTACAGTTTGATTAATCTCGTTAATTTTTTTTCTTCAAGGTTAAATATATTTGCCGTAAAAACTACGTCCTTCATAACTTTTTGCTGGGGGCGTGTTGATTACATTTCTCCCCAGTAGGATAAATAGAAAGTAACTAAGATATCCTGCAAACACATGCGTAAGAGGCATAAGTCTCCCTATTTCAAAGCTCGATAATTTCGAAGGCAGGATTTTAACCCGGCATTGTAAACTAACGAAATACTATGTAGTTTTAGTACGATGAAACAGTTCCATGTTATGGTACCTATCTACACTTGAATTGAAGCAGTAATGTAGAGAATCACTGAACGCATTCGAACACACTAATGTCAACCATCAGACCTAATTCGACTCTACAAACAAATACAGTGATGCCTGAACAGTGCTCCGCAACCGGTATGCCGCGGCACACTGGTGTGCTACGAGACGATGCTAGTGTAACTTGAATATAATTTTTTCCCGATACTTTTGTTTACACGTGTTTGCATTAAGTATAAGCGAGGATATATATTGCATGAAAACATGACCTGGTACCCGATACGAAAAATCACAACAAAGTGAACTCTGCTAAAGGCACCCAAGGATTAGTCGGGTACTAAACCGTGCAATGGATTAATTTTATCTCCAAAAACTCAAAACTCATTGAACAAACCCCACAAAGAATTTCGTCAAATACTTAAGCAGTCCCTTCAATCCATTGCCTTGGATTGGCACTTTGTTTTATTTATCAGTAAAGTATAGAGAGTACAGTCTATATTAGTATAGAGCGTAGGGAGCTAGCAGAAAAGCCTTTTGTTCTACGCTTTAAAGATTTTGCTAATTCATTGCGTGTATGTGGGTGTGCTTGCGCACGCGTGTAAATATTTATTCGCGGGGGAATACTAAGCAAAATTCGATGCACCGAACAAAAATACTTGACATTTAGGCCAAATTATGGTCATTTATGCATTATAAATGTACTGGATGAGATGCAGTCGACAAAAATCCCTGAGATAGTGCTCCAGCATAACCATAGTTTAAAAAACTGAAACCACTAAAAGAACGTAATTGCGTGTGTATTCTTAGCTTAGTGTTTCATTTAATTACGGATCATTCTTACTTGACTTAATGAACCTCTTAAGCACTTCCGTTTATGGAGTATTGTTGCTGTGAAGTGGGCGATGGTTTGGTAACTTTATCACCGGGATTTCTGCTTTGTAATTTTTTAAAAAAATTATTTTTCACCTCTTGATAACAGGAAACTGAATCTATTTTTAAGCTTTTGAAGTGGTTAGCATTGTCTTCTAAAAGAAATTATGTATGTTAGGATGACAATAATTCCTACTAAAATAATTCCTAAAGTTTACGAATTCACAATTTCCGCAAATGAATATTAGGGTAAAGAAGTGTCAGATTCAGAGCCGCATACAAAGTATATTGCAGTATTTAGTTACGTTCTATGTTCAAGTTCTTTCTTTCTTCACTTAATTTTTAAATTTGCAGTGGATTAGCAAAATTACTTGCACTGTTTAGTTGCAAATCTTTTAAGTTCTGATTTCAAAACGTTACTGTTTAACCTTTCGGGAACGATAAAACAAAATAGCTGCCAAGTCCTTTCGTTGATATGTCGACTATTTCCTCGCCAAAACCTGTGGAATACTTCACAAGTTAAAAATTATGTTTACAGTTGCTACGGCACAGGAATGGCAGAGCCGTTTGCAAGCTGGACAACTTTTTTTTTTTTTGCAGTAGTAGTAGTAATGAATGTGAGAAGCACTCAATACAAGATGAGAGTGTTGTCATATTTGAAGAAGAAAAGTACAGAGTAAAAAATCAATGTATCGGCCAAAATAAACCATCACACACAACGAGAGCCAATATATATATATATATATATATATATATATATATATATATATACGCACACGCGTTAGTGAATACATTGTGTGTACTCACATATGCAACTTTTATATCGTAAATAAATTGAATAGCCGAAACTCTTTGAAGCTAGAAATGTCTTTACATAATATTGCTAGTTTTAATTCATAGACATGTTTTATAGTTTACATTGCATATGTTAGTGGTAAAATTCGTCTTCGTCTTCGCTTGACCCAAGTTGTGTGAAAACTGTGCATTGTTCATATGCATGTTTATATGCATTGTTGGGCATAATTGTAGTGCACATAATATGAAAATGTATCGTTGGAATTTCAGTAAATAGAAGTTATGCTAATGGAACACTATACCCGTGTGTGTGGGGGGGAAGAAGGGAAGAGCTAACAAGAATATATAAATAGAAGCAATAACGGCAGCTAGAATAACAAGACTAAGCGAGAGCCTCTACGTGGTCGCCCAAACTGTTAGAATTAGCAGCCAAATCTCCCCCAGATTAAGCACTACCGTCATGGAAACCGGATGCATTCTTTTGATCATAGACTTGCTTAATCAGCGTCGACTTCGGCATAAAGAACAACAATAGTAAAAGCTGCAGCAGAAATAGCAATGCAAACAATACTGCACTAATAGCACTGACTTCAAAAACACATTTATAACAATCGGGCGACCCGCTGTGGAATGTTTTGTAGGCGGTATTTTTATATAGCTATGCTTGTGAGTGGGTAGATGTTTATTTTTTCAGATAGAAAATATTATCAATACGTATACAAGTTGTAAATATAGTAATAATGATATCCATATCATCTGAAAAATATTAGGCAACACAGCAAAAGAGATTAGAAAGCATGTGTAGCCATGACGCTCGGTACTGAATAAGCTAATTAGGTAGAAATTGTTGTTAGCACAAGTCGACTCTAAAAGGACAGATCTCTGAATAAAGATACTTCTTATGTGATCTCTTCGCCTTCTCTTCATATATAGCAAATACAGGATTACGTTATCCGGCTTTTTTCCCCATTTCAAGACTATAATTTGAGCGAGTTTTTACTGTTATTTCTAGCAAGTCTGACAATACGTATAAACTCTCTTGTTGGTCAAAATTACCTTCATATAGTTGGGAGCTTAGTATTTTCTCTCTTACATTTAATCACCAAAATTATTAGAAATAAAACTTCACCGACCGTCAGCATTTCTTACAAGTAGCAACCGAATCTTCCTCAAACCATATAACCATCTTTAGACTAAAGTTAGAGTAGGATCAAATATATGAGAGAAAAACAGTTTAGATAGCGACGAATAGTTTTTGAATTTTTTATAATCTTTTGTAGATCCTCTCAAACTATTATTGATGTGGTTCTGTAAGATCCAGTCTCCGGTTATGATTAGTGGAGGCGCAATGGCCCAGTGATTAGGGCAGCGGACTCGCGGTCATAGGATCGCGGTTTCGATTCCCAGACCGGGCGTTCTGAGTGTTTATTGAGCGAAAACACCTAAAGCTCCACGAGGCTCCGGCAGGGGATGGTGGCGAACCCTGCTGTACTCTTTCACCACAACTTTCTCTCACTCATACTTCCTGTTTCTGTTGTGCCTGTAATTCAAAGGGTCAGCCTTGTCACACTGTGTCACGCTGAATATCCCCGAGAACTACGTTAATGGTACACGTGTCTGTGGAGTGCTCAGCCACTTGCACGTTAATTCCACGAGCAGGCTGTTCCGTTGATCAGATCAACTGGAACCCTCGTCATCCTAACCGACGGAGTGCTAACAGCCGGTTGTGATTATTTACATTCTTAAATGCTTGGAAAGTCCGTACTATATCTCTTTTCACCTAGTCTGGTTCGGCGTCTCTTTTCACCATTGGTCGGCGTCTCTGTGTCTTGCTTGTCGTGTTCACTCAAACACAATAATACTTAGTTCTTATATTGAAGCTATTTGTGTTTAAACTAACATTGGCAGGTGCGACTTTAGCGTGCAATCTACCTGGCTATTTACAATTCAGTATGCAGTCTAACAATAATCATTACGGAGATAGATTTTTTTTTTTTACGCTGGAGACTACAGATACTGCAGTACACCATAAGCTAAAGCAATAAACGTAGATGAACTTGTGGACATGACCCTATTACTGAGGTTGGATTCTGTGATGCAACTGCAATTCTGAGTCTACAGTTTCTGCGGTGGAATTGCCCGTCGTTTTTTTTTTAATTTTATTTTACTGTAAAGTAAGAATATTCGATTACCAATTCTACACCGTCCATCATAAAACTTCGAGTAGCGACAGAATAATTGATCTATTTAATCAATTTTATAATTTGTAGTCTATAAGCATAAAGAAAATAGAAAAAAAGAAGAAACCTGCTGAAACTGCTCATCTTGTCTGCCTAAAGGATGTGATCTAAGCCTACTTATGAGAATATATGGTGGTGCTGTGTAAGCTTTCAGGTAATCACTGTCCAGCTATGTATAGTTAAAGTTGTTTCATCTTTAGTCATTCCTTTCTTTTTCTTTTTCGTTCAATGTATACACATCTATATTTTCTAATACGTTTTCCGTGGTTACGAGTGTAGTGTGTAATTTTGAGGAAGAATTGACTGCTATTTCTAGAAGATTGTGACGACGTAGACTCTCTATCAACAACGACGGTTGTAGAATATATGGACAAGTTATAAGTTTATAACTTCTTGAATAAATCCAGTTGATGGATTACCTAGATTTTATTTATCCATCTTATGGCAGCCTTGAAAAAAAAAAGCCATTGGAGGAAATATATGACCAGTTGGTAGGGCACTAATCTTTTCACGTCTTTTTCAAAACGTCAGCACTCAGCTGGCAGTTTCATAGCTACTGAGATCACCCTCCCCTTTACAAAATAGTTCATTATATAAAATTAATGTCTTGCTTTATTTTCCTTCAAAAGCGATGAAGATGTCAATCTCTTTTTTCCACCCACCCATCCCTTCCTCTTTGTGGGATTTATTCTCCGTTGTTCCCGTTATTTTCGCTCTAATGCTTTATCAACAACTTTGCTAATAAAGTAGAATGTATCCACGATTCACGCAAAGTCTGCCAACACTTGCTAAGCCGGTATTTTTAAAGTCTAAAACCCAATACCTTTTTAGGATAATGTGTCATTTTTACGACAAAGAATCAGTAGACATAATTAAGCTGTATTCTCACGAGTATAAATATCCAGGCTTGCGTTGATGCCAATACCTTTCTGTTACTTCAACTTCATTTAGAATTAGCATTTTGAACTTTTTTTTTTTACTCTTGTTTAGCTCGCTTCAGCTACTTGAATAGGTTGAAACGTCTTCTTTTCTTGCTCACTAGCACTTACTCTCTTTATACACAAATACATCATATCTATCTACTGCGCTTGTGTGTGTGTGCGCGCGCACACACACACACACACACACACACACACTCTTCTTTTATTCTTTTATATATTTCAGCCGTAATATAATCAACTTTAAATTGGCCAATTCTATGTGATTTGCTTTTGGTGAAGGAGGGAGTTTGATATCTCTGCCCTCTTTGGAGTTTCCTGCCTTGATACTGTTTCATTTGGGATCTTGGATAGTAAGATGTCAACTTGTTTCTGGAAAACATCTACCCCAACTCCATGGAGATCTCTCAGATGCTTTGGCAAGGCGTTAAATAGCTGCGGGCCCTTAAATCCCAAGCTACTGCAGTAAATGAGACAGCTAGGAATTCTGGAACAGTGCAGTGACGTCCTATTCGCGGTCTGGTATAACTCTCTATTCCAAAGTTTGGTGCCAGCTCCGTACCTTCCACACATATCACTGCATGTCTCTCTCGTCTTTGTTCCAGGGAGTAGATTCGTAGCTCTATCGGGCTCTCCCAGTAGCTCAGCTGTTCCATTGATGCAATCTTCCTCGTGTAGAATCACTGAATCGTCTCAAATTCTGCTATTACTCATACACTGTAAGGTGACCACAGCTGAGAATAGTAGTCCAAATGGGTAAGGACAAATGCCCTCCATATGAACTATATAGTTTCCTGGTCCCTTGTTCTGAAGATTCTCAGAATCCATCCGGCCTTTTGCCTGCACACTGCTTCCATCTTGGTGATATGCATGTGATACGAGGCAACGTTGCTTATATCAATCCCAAGATATTCAAAATAATCTACAGAAAGACCTAGGTGCCACATATAAATGGGTTGAGGACAACATGCAATTTAAGGCAGGTAAATTCCAAGCACTCTGCTACCAGCTAATTGGTGCTCCGAAATCACAACGGCACTTTGGACCAAAAGGAGCGGCATTCCTAGAATCACATACGGTGCGTGATCTTGGGATTGATATGAGCAACGATGCCGCGTTTCACATGCATGTCACCAAGATGGTAGCAGTGTGCAAGCAAATGGCCGGATGGATTCTGAGAACCTTCAGAACAAGGGACCAGGAAACTATACTGGTCCTGTGAAGGACATTTACCCTTTGCCGGCTGGACAGCTGCTCTCAACTGTAGTTACCTTACACTTTAGGATTAATAGCAGAACTTGAGGCGGTTCGGCGATACTACACGAGGAAGATCGCAACAATGGTAAAACTGAGCTACTGGAGAGATTGAAAGAGCTACGACTCTACTCCCAGGAGCGAAGGCGGGAGAAGAATGCGGTGATATATATGTGGAAGATACTGGAGGGGTTGGCACCAAACTTTAGAATTGAGTTATACCAGACCTCGAATTGGACGTCATTGCACTGTTCCAAAAGTTCTAGTTTCCTCATCTAAGGTGAGGTATTTTCCGTGGTAGAATTTTACGTGAGTGTTCAATAAACTAATATGTAAGGACATACAAATTCTGTGAGGCTGTGCGATAAAAAATTTCGCTTCCCAACCGCATGTTTCCGAGTTCAGTCCCTTTGTACGTTTCTTCCACCATAGCCACGGGCCGACCGAAGTCTTGCGAGTGGATTCAGTCGACGGAAACCGAAAGAACCCACTCGTATATGTGTATATCTATCTATGTGTCTTTCTGAATATGTTTGTTCCCCAACATCGTTTGATAATAAATGTTGGTCTGTTTACATCCCCGTAACTTAGCGGTTTAGCTAAAGAGACTGATAGATTAAGTAAAAGACTTAAGTTCTGGTGTTGATTAGTTCGACTAAATTCTTGAAGGCGGTGCCCCGGCATGGCTGTAGTACAAAGATTGAAACAAGAAAGAATATGTATACACAAACAGGTGTGTGCCTGCATGCACGCACATGTGTGTGTGCGTGTATATATATATATATATATATATATATATATGCATGTATGTGTATGCGTGTGTATATATGTATATGCATGCATGTATGTATATGCATATACATGTGTGTGCATATTTATATATGTATATGCATGTATATAAATATGTAGCCATAGATTTGAACTCTACGAAAAGTATTGAGTACACTTTCGCACGCGTTTCTCTATGTATTACAGTAAGTTCCATACAGTACTTGAAAATGTAAACTTGTTTCCCTGTGACGTTTGTGAAGTCATGGAATAATTTTTGTTAGACATCTGTGTCTCAGTTTTTATGTCAGAAAATAACAACCAAACGAAAGAAGGAAAATGAGATGCCATCATAAAATTCGTTATTTCTCATTGAAATCCCTAAACCCCGAAGAGTTGCCATAGCCTTACTTGCACGCTTGGGACTTAATTTTACAACTCCTGTAGAGAAATGAAGCTTTTATGCGCAAACACAAAAAGGGATGAACTTGAGGTGTCTTAGAGTTCAGTGTTTCGTTTCTGTTTTTGTCTATTTTTGTTTTATTTTAGATCATGATAGAACATCTAGGCTCTGATTCTCTCTAGAATCAATAACTAAAGAACACATGTGGTTGTCCCTTATGCACGTAATAGGTAGTTATAATTTAATATGGTTCTTCTATATGTTGTTGTTTAGACTCAATTCATCTCCGAACAGGCCAATGCTAAAAGGCATTCCGGTCGTAGCCATTTTAGCCCTTTTTTATTTTTAAGATATATATAACATCTAGAATTACGTCATCCAATGTATCCATTTTCATGTCGGTAGGATATAATGAGGGGGTATTTGACTGCTATTTCAAGCAAGCTAATAGGAGCCATCTAGATGCATTATCGTTTTCTCGTTCTCGTACTTGTTTTATATTTGTGATGAATTTGACAAATTTTCTGGATGTTGTGGCGTTCATATATTTCAAAAAGAACACTTAATTCTTCTATTTACTCAGTTTATCAATATGACCTTTTCAATTAATTTTTTTAAAGGCTGCATGTACTTGTCGATTTCCATGTTTTCCATACATTGCAAAGCTAAATCCTCAACAATACAGCTATGTCTGCTCTTTCTTTGTTGTAGATTTGACGAGGGATCTATTAAAATGCAAAACGAAATTTTATATGGAATATATTACACGTGGCATGCACACATTTTTAACTAAGCACGTATGTTTTGCGTTCAGATTAAGAGGTGTTACGGATGGCTGAAAATCTGTTGTTTCGGTCCATGTGGTTTATTAGATAATTGGGGTCTTGATAGTGTAACCTTTTGATGGTTCAGCAGCGTGACTACGCCCTGTTCATTGTCCATGTCAATTTAATCAGATTTTTCCTTTTTTTTATTTTATTTGTTTATCCGTTGCTCCACTTTCTTCCCATTTACATCTGTTTCTCTCTGTTGATTCATCTGTAGAGAAAAGGTGTGACACTCGTAACCTTTTTAAAGTTCCTGCCCCTCCTAAACAAGAGGACATGTTGGCGCATTAATTTCATGTAAAAGAGAAACATCTGTAGATCGGTGGGGGTGGGGGATCTTATTTTTTCTTGAAATTTAACACACATACACACAATGACGTTGCTTATCTGTTAATGACTATTTTACGTTTAGTTATTTACTTTCATCCTTTCAGTGTCGGTAAAATAGTCCTCTTCCACAAATTTCGAGCCTTGTACCTCTATTACTATTAGAATACTTAACGCATCGGCGAAAATGCTTAGTGGTATTTCTTTTGTCTCTTTACGTTCCGAGTTCAAATCCTAACGAGGCCGATTCTACTTTTCATCTTTTTTGTGGTCGACAAGATAAAGTAACAACTTAAGTACTGGAGTCGATGCAATCAACTTCTCCCTTCATCAAAAATTGCTGGCTCTGTGCCAAAGGCGGTGAGCTGGCGCATGCATTAGCATAGCGGACACAATGCTCAGCGGCATTTCGTTTGTCTTTACGTTCTGAGCTGAAATGCTGCCGAGATCGACTTTGTCTGATACTTACGGGGTCGATAGAAAAAAGCACCAGTCAAGTACTTGAATCGATGTAATCGGCTTATACCCCTATCCCTGAAATTGCTGGCCTTGTGCCAAAATTTGATACCATTATTTTTGTCTGTCGACATCGTCAGAGTTTATATTGAGTTCAAATGCCGCAAAAGTTGACTTTACCTTTGACTTCTTTTGAGATTGATAAAATAAGTACCAGTTGAGTACTGGGGCATGTAGTCGACTAAGACCCTGCCTATAGTAGAAAGTATTATCATCAGTAGTAATAGTACAGATTAAATGTAAGCAGATACTTGAATTGCAACGTTACCGAATATTGTATCTTCGCATTCATTTGTACTAAATAAACTTCGTATAGTCTCCTTAATTTCAGTTAGCTTTGTTTCAAAGTATAAAGAAAGCATTGCAAGTGAGAGATGGCGACAAACTCAAATAATTGATGTAGTTCTTCCGTTTCAGTTTCATTATTATTCTATTAATTTTCTTCTGAATAAGTTTGTATGAGTCAGTCAATCAATCCATTAGTGTGTCCGTCCATATGAAGCAGTTTATTGATCTGTATGCCAACGGTAATTTCTTTGAGGACTGACCTCGACATCCTTGCAATCCTGGTTATAGTAATTTTCCTTTCATCATTAATATTGTCCAGTAACATTATTCTCTCGTTCTTCCATAGAGATGTATGGTGCTTAAACCGTTTCTTCTCTTCTAATTCCAGCCATTGCACTGTAGCCATATTGTGGTAGAGCCTTCACATATACAATTTAGATTGAATCAAAAACTTTTATTACTGTTTTGCTCCAGGTTAGCCTTGTTTGAGTAAATCTATAACTAAAGGCGTTCCAATTGTGACAATCCTGTCTTATTTGTTCCAGCTAATGTATCTTAGAGTATATTATCGATTTGCTTTAAGATAGTAAATTATAGTTTAATAGACTTTACTCCTATTTTTGCATATCAAGGAACTATGGAAAGGTTCCTCTGCGTGTGTGCGTGCACGCACGCGCGAACACAATAGCTTTTCTGAAAGTTCCTGACCGAAAGATTCTCTTCATGATTTGGTTTTTGTTTTTACTACACAAATATTGTTGCTATTGATTAGTTCCACCCGGGTCAACCGTAACCCAGCAGACTTATTGTTAAAGATATTCTAAGTTTAATCATCTTGTATTTTTAAACATAACTTTCCGAAGCTATTATTATTCAATGTCTTTTTACATAACAATAGCTTGACTCGAGAGATTTCGCTGTAATATATAACAAATGAGGAGTGACCACATATAAGCTCCTTTACTGGTTTGCAGCAAATATTAGTTTGATTGATGGGAATAACTTATAAAAAATTAACGTAACAAAACAATCTCCGTTATAATATGCATTAAATCAAAACTTGAACTACGTTCGTCACATGGGTTAACTTGACAAAAACATCGTCTACCTTCCACGAATACTGAGCCATGACAGCGCCACACCACCTGTAACACACACACTCACTGAGCCAGAAGAGCAGAGAAAGGAGCAAAAAATAAATAAGTTGTCAACTAGAAATTACGAGCATTTTAAGAAGAGGGGAGTGATAACGCACCCCATGTGGCTAACGAAGGGTTAAATTTCAGTACGTAAAAATTTAGAAGTAAACCCTGAAAGACAATTTATCCGGCTATTTTTCTTTTAATTTTTTTTTTCTACCCAACTGAAATATTTTAAGGGCAAATCATTTTTAAAGCCTATTTGTGAAAGAATTCATTTACTTTCGTTAAATCCCAGCTGTTACCTTCACTCTCGTGGTGTTGAGTAAACTTCAAGTCCCTTGCTACTATTTAATCACCTTAGACAATGTGCACCTCTGTGCATTTGTGTATCCTATGTGCATTTGTGTGTGCCTAGCAGGAGGTTAATTCATCGTGATACGTTGCTGCAATTCCCGCTGGTACTGAAAACTATACTGCTTAGTCAGTAAGGTTGCACCGTCCTTGTAGAGATATTACTTTCACAATCTCTTTAAACAGTTAAAAACTTAGTAGTATAGCATTTAGCTACGCGTGCCAATTACTTTAGTCACTATTTTTATATAGACTGTAAGCACACAAGGATATATCTTTGTAGCTGTTCAACCTATTCAAAATAGCAGTCAAATGTTCTACAAACCTCAGGATGTTCTTGATCATAGGCCTGCTTGCCCAAGATTAATCTTGGGCTAAAACCAATTGCTAAATTTAGAGTAAACCCGTAATGGCAACACCGGACGAAAGCGATAATGAGTTTTTTAATATATATAGAGTTTCTGTTGATATTATTTCTCTTACGTCTCTCTTGCCCTTGTGGGGAATACATAATGCTTTAAAAATATATCTGATGTATATGCGTTCTTCGTTTTATTGACTGTTAAAACGAATAATGGACGCATCTATCCTAGCATATGTTCTGTCCTGAAAGAATGATTATTCACACCTGTTCCGATCTCTCGTCAATTGAATTGCTGACTTGGTTATTTGTATGATGTACATGTAATGTTCCCAACTGGTGCCGCTTTTGCAAAGGTAGCAAGCCCGAGGTACGTTTGTCAGCTGCCGACGAATTGATCATATATCGATTTCGCTAAAACGATTGGAGAAGATGCATTTCATTTACCTGATTTATGCCTATAAAAACTTGCATACACAACTCTTAAGAGAGAAAGAACGGTATTATGCAAAGAATATATTATTTTTGTTACTTGTTGTTCCAGATTGTTCTTAATCGATCAAACTTATGATTAATTTCTTTCTAGCTAAGATCACATTGTGTCTGAGACACTAGGGACTACATATCCAATGTAGATTTTGTTTTAAAAAACAGTAGTTTATAATCTGAGATTTTTATCAGGTCAAGCGATCACGTACATGTTCCTTAGCTTGAATATTTCTGTATGTTAAGTACTAACGTATATTTCAAATGTGAAGTGAAAACGACCGAAACCTTGCTACTAATATGTGATAATTTAATTCTAAGTAACCTGCAATAAATTAAGCCCTTTTAACGTAAGAGCATTGTTAATTTTTCAAGAATTACATTTGGTGCAGCTTATCAAAAGGATTTTTTATTTATTTTTTTTTATTTTTACAAAACTGAAACTAGCTCCATGTACTTGAACTTGCTGCAACAATCTGTTATGCCAAGCATTCACTAGACCTTCGATGTGGAGTTTATTTCCAGCAACATGGAACGCCCATACTTTCATAGCTTACCAAGATGCGATTTTGCCAAACAATGAAAATGAACGAGGAATTTCAGTAGAGTACTTACTGTATTCATCGGGTCTCACACACTAGCCACTTTTTCCTTTTTTTTTTTTTTTTTTTTTCAATTTTAAATTTCTTTAGAAAGCTACTTAATAGATAAATTTTACGGTAAAAAATTGGCAACAGTTGACGAATTGAGAGCAGCCGTTGAAAGAGAATGCGCACAAATACCGAACGAAACGTTTCTTCATGTTTACGATTTCATCTGTTTCGCATTATGAGTAGTGTCTAGACTTGAACGGTCAACAGTTTGAAAACCGCCATTTATGAAAAAATATTATTTTCTGTCTAGCTTATACTAGTTTGAAAATGAAATGTATTTTGATAAACACTGACTTAATAATTCTTCAATGTGGGTATATATTTTTTGAGGAACACCGTGTACATGCTCACTTTTCAAGTATTTCGTAACCGCTTAACTTGTTAACACCATTCTCAACGGAATTAACATTTCTAGTCGAGTGGTAGGTGATTAGGTAAACGGGTATATTACTTGCGAGGCTAGATGGAGAGTGGCTTTTACTGCATTACTAAGTGATCATCAGTTGATTGAAGGTTTTTAGCTGTCGGCTACTAACCGCGATAAATATTGAGTGAACTATGTCTGTATGTACAGCTGCGTGTGTGTGTGCGCACGTATTCTATTTCTGACTCTTTTGATGTCTTTGAAAATAGTTGTCGAGTATTAGCGTTAAGTTTCTCACATGGCACGTGGTCTCTTTCTGTCTGTTTCTTTCTCATTTTCTTTGGTACTTGATTAGCTTCTTTCCGTCTTCCTTTCCTATTCATTATACCTTGTTTTTCTTTCTTCCTCCCTCCCTCCCTCCCTCTTTCTCTCTGCTCCTACATACATTTTAACTATAATTCCGTGTGCTACCAAAACAAACAGAACAGTGCCCTTCAACAAAAATAAAAGAAAAACAATCTTTATAAGATGTTATAGGCATTTTTTTTTTTCGAAAAAGCTTACGTATTTGTTTCAATTTGTAAGGATTTGGAGAATTACCCGATCCCCAATTCTTCAGCGTAACTTAATTACTTGACGATTTACTAGCACAATATACTAACATTAATTTCTATATGTAATTGAAACGTTTGGTTTTGATGTAAAGTAATTGTGATACCATATGTTTAGCCCCAAGACTACACAGTACAAGCACTTATATGATTCTACAAACATAAGTCATTGCCATCTGCCCCCCCCCACTCACGGGATGTTGTTTTTGTTGTTGTTTTAACATTAGGTTACAATTTAAGGGCCATTTAACTATTTCTTGCAATTCGATTGACCGTGTAGACGCTAACCGGTTGAATCATCGCATATTTAATATTAATATTCCATCATCTATGCTATTTCTATTCAGTACATACCGGGTTTTATGAATTATCCTTGTACTCTTTTTTTAAATACATCAATATCACATATCCAATTTTGCTTTAAATTGAGACATTGTATCTAATAGTAATTTATCAGTACCATTTTTATAACCTATCGATAAACAACGGAATCAATACTGCCGGACAAAATGCTTGGTCGTATTTAGCTACGTTTCTTTAAAGTTTTAGTCCAAATTCAGTAGAGATAGATTTTTAACTTTCATACTTCCAGGGTCAATAAAACAAGAATTAGTCAAATACCGAGGTGATGTAATTGATTGTGTCTCTCTGCGTATTATATCAATTGTACATACTGTTATGAATAACAGATAATTGTTATATCATTTACAATTACATTGGAGATTGTTCATAACTGATTTTTTGCAAGCTATAATGATGACATATCTTTTCATTATTAAGGATCTGCGAGTGGAGATCCTCAATAATGAAAGGAAGGAATGCAAAATGCAATAGAGGAAATGTTTTGTGTAACTCTAGTTTCTGGGTCTCATTTACGATGTCTCTTGATCTCTTGAGCAGCTTTTTAAAACTCTGGCACGGTCAGATACTTTTCGATTTTTCCTTGTAATTGTTTACTTTGATCTTTTTAATTATGCTTTCTGTCCTCATATTGATTACATTAATTGTATCGTGTATTAAAAATCAGTGATAGTACTGACAAATAAAATTCGGTGAATGTTCTCAGTTCAAATCCTACAGGAGTTGTCAAGTAAAGACTTTTGATATATTGGGAATCAACATACATTATAATTATTCCAATTTTTACTTGGGGTAGTGGGAATAAGTGCAGCGCCCATTATTATTTTTGTCAGGACCTCAGTCTTGTGTAGGGGGAAAGTAGGGAAGAAACCAAAAATTTCTGACATAGGAAACAACGTATCGAGATAATTTATTCTCTGTTTGAAAACTAGTCTGAAAGTTTGCCACTGTATGTATGAACTCTAGTAATGAAACCGAATGGTCATGTGGTGGTGTTATACCAACAATCAGGGCCTTTTAAAAAAAGGATATTCCACGTATAAAAAAAAGAGGCATTATTTTTTAAAATTACTCTTTTCAGTCTTTATTAAAATTTAATACGAAATGACTCCTTTAAGAATATATTTTTAATAACTTATTTCTTGAAACTTTATTAACAGAAATTAACTCTAAAGTCATGAACACGTTTCCATTGACATTAATAATTAAATGCTTTATCAAGATCTGTTGTGAATCATTTTGCATAGCTTCCTATGATCAAGAAACTTAATGTCAACGACCTTAACTTACCCGTTAGGTGTATTTTGGTGGGATAATTCCAATTCTAACCATCGACAGTGAAATAAAATTTGAGTGGCTGTGTAGTAAGTAGCTTAGTTACGAACCACATGGTCCCGGGTTCAGTTCCACTGCGTAGCACCTTTGGCAAGTGTCTTCTACTATAGCCTCGGGCCGACCAAAGCCTTGTGATTGGATTTCGTAGACGGAAACTGAAAGAATCCCGTCGTATGTGTGTGTGTGTATATATGTTTGTGTGTCTGTGTTTGTCCTCCCAACATCGCTTGACAACCGATGCTGTTGTGTTTACGTCCCCGTAACTTAGCGATTCGGCAAAAGAAACCGATAGAATAAGTACTAGACTTACAAAGAATAAGTTCTGAGTTCGATTTGCTCGACTAAAGACGGTGCTCCAGCATGATCACAGTAAAATGACTGAAACAAGTAAAAGAGTATATATTTCGTTGGTTTGAAAGAAAAGTGCTGAAATAGGATTGGCTTTCTACTAGGTTAGTTGACTATGGACCTAGCAACCCATTCTCGTAAAATGCACATGAGCTTCAGGAATGATTAAAAGAATATGTGAAAGATTGTTTGACTCAATGCTAATATGCAAAAGAACAGGATCAAATGATTTAGACAACTGACATAGTTGTAAGCCATTTCACCCATTGGGCATATAATACCAGAATGTAAGATTTCAAAGTCTGAGACAGACTAAGATGATAATGGATGATATAAAAATAAGATAAAATAAAAACGATGAAGGGTAGATGATGATTCTCCTCCACGGGCATTTAAAGTTTTAAGAAGTAAATAAAGAAAAGCATTTTCTTCCTTCAACGCATCGAAGCACAAGTAGAATTTATGAAAATGAATAAAGAACGGAAGAATAAAAATGAAAATTGTTTTAACGGGCGATGCTTCATTGAAGTGTGCGTTTCGTAGAATAAATTAGTTGACTGGATATTCCAAAGAATTATTTTTATGGCCCTATTAGATACTATTTAATATTGCAAAAGGACCATTGGGATTTGAACAGAAATATTGTCTACTTAACAATTTTTATGAGTTGTCTCAATGAAAGAGAGCAGAGTTCTTGTGATTCAATAGTTACCCCACTTCTTTATGGCCCCATTAAGACTGGCCTGGTTAATGTTCTTTTTGAATTGAGGAATGTTCTTGACATATTTCTAGCTTCGAGCAAATCACCAATGGAGACAGCTTTCTCTCTTACTGGTTTATAATTTTATATAACATGCGTCTTTTTCAGCTCCCCGGCCTCTGTCCTATAACGTCACATAACTTGTGGGTTAATTCATTCGCGTTCGGCGTCCTGGTGGTTGCGGTTTCGAATTGGATTTAACATCACCTCAGATGTAACGTAAAATGTCAAGTTAATTACTACACTTTTTTTGCTGGAAATGAGGAGCTGACAATTGCGTTCAAATATTGCTATGTGATTAAGAAAGAAGTTTGCTTAGCAATTACATAGTTTCAGGTTCGATCTCATTGCTTAGCACGTTGGGAAAATATCTATCATGGTGTTGGGTCAAGCAAAACTACATGACTGAAATTTGATACATGGAAACAGTGTAGAAGTTCATCGTAGGGACCTTATCTGTTATTTGTACCAGCATCATCTGGACCATGTAAGCATTCCGGCCACTTCTCCGTTCTGAGAATATTTTCCTCCCTCTAGTCTTGAAACACTGAATAATGCCATTAATGCTACTTTCCCCTCTAAAACAGAAAGAAAAAATTACTATTTAAAAACAGGTCAAAAGTCATGAATAGATTCATTAAATGAATTATTCACATGAAAACACGTATATAGTCTTGCAGTAAAATAATCTCGTAGTGAAAATTCCGTATTAAAATTAATGTAATCCGTAAACAAACGTCTTTGCCACAGTCAAATTGTTGATACAGTATATGACTACGTGTGTGTATATGACACGTGTGTGTACGTGTGTGATAAATAAACAAAAGTTAATTTTCGAGTAAAGTTGCATAATTTTTGGTGTTACTAAACTTTAATAGATTCTAAACTGTTTGAAGTGGTCGCTCCATTTCTTAGTTTACGTATAAGGGAAGAAAAACAATCAACTTTCAATATTGGGGACTGGAAATTCATAATTAATATGTAAAGAGTAGTTAGAATCAATTGCCCCATATAAAACTTAGAACTTTTCGACACGAACTTCGGATATCTGAATTCGACTGTCAGAATAACAATGTTATATTCTACCAACTGCCCTGTCTCTCTCTCCTAATATATATTACATTTGCTAGAAATTAAAGCTAAATTTTCATTGATTCAAACTCTACATTACTGATAACATGAACGTTGATCTGTGTAGGCTGAGTAAGAATTAAGATGAGATGCTCATAGCTGCAATACGTTTTTTCTATCATTCTATTCGATCAGAACTTATCTGTGACTAAACAACTACAATGTATTTTTACATAGATATTACGTCTAAGATTTTGAACAGACATTGTCTACAGATTATATCATTCTTGTAATTGCCTAAAGCATCACAGGCGTGAATAGTTTCAACTGAAAATGCAACGTGGCTGATATATTTTCCTATTCCTACAAAATATCAAACTATACTACAAAGCGTAGCCCACGCACACGCGAACACATGCACACACGACTGCATTGTAAGTTATCTAAAGTACAGAATTACTATGCAGATAAATATCTTGTAAGTTAATAATTATAGATTTTCGATACAGAAAGTATTTATCTTCGGGGATTTGCCATCAGTATTTAGATTTGTCATCGTAATCATAATCATCGTCTTGTTTACTGCAAAACGAAAATCGTCAAATAGCAGAGGAAAAAATAGATAAATATACACAAAAATACTTCTTGTAGAGAGGAATTGGAAGTCAGATAATGTTCAAGTTACATCACTAGACTGCTTCTGTTTGCTGTAGATTCCATGTAATACCCAATTCTAAAGTGTGTCTGCTGGAAATGCTACAATGCTTATTCGCTCCCTGCTTAAGTGACGGTCAGCCTGACCAACCTACTCTGAAGAAATTGATAATCTCTTCTGTGTAAATAATTTTCAAATTCGGTCATCTCAAACGTAATCAAGCGTTTTTAATGATAAGAACACACACACATTGTATTTTTCTGAAGTTAGTGTGTGGTCGTTCACACACACACAGTTTTAGATTGTACATACATAGTTTTTTACCAACATAAGGATATAGTCAGACACATTCTCATTCGCTCACTTCTAAATCGGGAATTTTGGTTCACTTCCTCCTTTTTCTAGATTGAGTATGTAGTTTCACTCACTCTTTTTCTTTTTTTTTTTTTTGTCTCACTCAATTTAGTGTATGCTTAGCCTAAAGTTGATTTTTCATTTTGTATTCTGCTATAAAAATTGAGTATAACGTTATTCTTTATTTAATCAAACGCACACACATTCGCGATCGCACTCTCTGAACAACACAGATGCACACGCGCATGCTCGCAAACATTGAACAAAAGGCTCACACGCACAAAGACGACGCATACTAACACATACACACACACGCTGAACACAAGAGACCGACACCTGCTCGCTGGCACGTACACACGCACGCATGCACGCACATGCCCGGTCACAGTTTGTGTGTACGTATGTCGTATGTGTGTAATCTTTTTAGATGAAATCTTCATCGGTTTCATTATTTTCTGCTTTATAGCACCAGTTTTTTTTTTTTGGTAATATTTGTCTGGAAACCGCCGAGCTCGACTTTGCCTTCCATCCTTTCGGAGTCGATAAATTAAATACCAGTGGTGTACTGGAGTCAATCTAATCGACTGGTCCCCCTCCCGAAAAATTTTGAGTCTTGTGCCTAGAGTAGAAAAGAATATTTGTCTGGAACTTTGATTAACGTCTGTTTGAGTGTTGAAACTTTCCACTTCAATGTATTCTTCTTTACTGTCGGGAAAGAAAACGTGTTGAACTTCACATAAGCAAAATTCTCACTCAATATAACTGATGTTGTAACCTAGATCTCGACACCCACCGATTCAATTCCCAAATATTCGGAGAGTGGTTTTAATCTTTGGTATAATCTGTCTCGTATAAAGTAAGTTTAGCCCAATTTGCAAGAGAAATCAGTAGGCGTTTGTTGTTTAACACCAGGTAGACTCTGACCAAGCAGACAATTGTGACCACTACTTGAAGTACATAACTAGGCCTTTTTCCTTTCTAAAGAACAATAGGGCTTCCTTAGGAGTTTCGGTTGCCATTTCTTCCATATATGGTGGTCACGAGGAGACTCTATTCTTGACTCAAACCACAATTGTCAGAGTCGAATACATCAAACTCTCAGATAAGAAAGGGAGTATATAATCAGTTCAAAACCGGAATTAAACCTAAATTATAGTTTCAGAAATGTTGTACAATGAATTAGGAATACGGCAACATTTATTGTTGAAATAGTTTATCAGAATTTATAAAATACTTCTCACGGAAGAAACATAGAAATAGAACTTGCTATTGAAGTTGCTTGTACTTTATATGCTTCACTGCGTTCTCGAGATATCACTCTCATTCAAGCATTTGCTCGTCTTGATCTCCCCTCTCCACAATTCTCACCCTATATATCACTATTAAAATCAAACTGTTCAAAGTTATCAGGCACTTCTGTGGATGAAATCAATCATATCATAAATCTTGTTTATTTTACAAGAGATGGTGAAAGAATCAGTTGAACCATTTGGTTAGGTGGTTTGGTTCATTTTCTTGCTTTTATTTTTCTTTTCATACGCACTTAACAAAATAGTTGGCTAAACTATTTGCTTTATGGCCTCAAACTCACTCTTTTGAGATGACTGAAAGGACGTATTACGGTTAACTAATGAGAACGACGATTGAAGCTTTAGCTTAAACCCAGAACTCTCCTCTTTCTCTGTCTGTCTGTCTCTCTCTCTGTCTCAAAAATCCCCAGAAAGAAATCTGAATGCTTTCGATTAACAACCAAATAAAGAGCAAAGTTTTTCCCAAACGATTGCTAACTTTTCTTGTTAAGCATGTTAATCACAATCACTTTGACATGGTTTCGACTAGTGAATGTTTTTTTAGAGGCTTATTTAATATATTTGAAAGTATATAATTAGGTAATTAGTGGAAATCCAGTGCTAATCGGATTGTGATAGGAAAAAAACGCTTAGTTGATTGTTGGGAAATATATAGTGCATGCATATATATTTTAGCAGTTATTTTTATTGAAACAAAAGACTGGCATGGGAAGAGTTTATTTCTATATATTTTTTTCTCGACATATTTCAGTTCTTACCAAGGAGTGCATACCAAGAAGATTTTTATACCTGTTATTTCTCTGAAAACACATGTATGTAGCTGATTTTAAACTGATGTAGTACTGACCACTTCGAAGTGTCTGTTAACTAATATGATCCATTCAAGAGATATCAGATTGCTATAATTTTAAAATAGCACCTCGGAACTGTAAGGAGTTATGCCCTCTGATAGTAAACGAAAAAGCTACAACTAATTGCCAAGAACAGTTGAAAAGAATGGCAATTCTCATAGTCTTTTCAGCCCCTTAACAAATATCTGTGGAGAGTGGTAATTGTTTGAGGCTAATACAATTAATGTATTAATGTGAAACAGGAATACGTTATCAGGCACTGAAGTTTAAATAGTAGATAAAATGTTTAAAGTGAGTTTTTGCAGGGTGAAACACAAATTGACTTCTGCCGGAGATATATCTATTTAGGAGCTCTGTTCACTCGGTATATTTAAATTTGCAGTCCCTTTGTAGTTCCATTAACGTGTGTGTGTGTGTGTGTGTGTGTGTGTGTGTGTGTGTGTGTGTGTGTACACATATATATAACTTGTTTGATGATATAAATTGTGATACGTATGTGTAAAAAGTTAAACCACTACTCTATTCTTTGAAATTGTATTTCAATAAAACCAGCATCCGTTTTATATTTATTTCCATTTATTTCCAATGTGTTCGTGTCCTCGTTTACAATCGAGATGTACAAAGTCTACTTTCAACTATTTTGATTTAATAATAGAATAGCATTGATTGCCAAATAGATCGTAAAGTATTAAAATATACTTGTTTTACATGAATCGCTGCGAATTGTCTCCACTCTGTTATATAATAACAAAGAGGAAATCTGAACAATTTTTTTTTAAAATACAGTTTGAACACGTATTCTGATATCCAAATACATCAGGGTTGTAAAAATAAAAGCATTGACATTCCTTTTTTGTGAAATCATTACTACAATGTTCTCTCAGTAAGATACTATGCGACTTACTAGCAAGTATAGTTGGAGAGAAAGACTAAATAAATCTGTTATCCATTTGTGTCGTCATTTCAAATTAAAAATGCATGAATGCAACAATATTATGGTCACTTAATTTGACATCCCTTGTGTAATTTGCGTCGTCAATACATAATAAAATTACATCATGCATAAATAACGATTCATTTCTATAGTAATTCTTTTTTGCTGAATACAACAATTACAGTACATTTTATTGTTCATATAACATCGCCAGTGTGACAAGTGATGTATTTTATTTTATTTACTTTTTATTTTGCTCTTGTATAAGACTTATTTAATTGGCTCATTCAACTTTAACACTAAATTGAGCCCGGTAATAACAGCATTATTATTTTAGTTTGTTACATTACCTTATTCTTTGGGTTTTTTTTCCCTTCTTCCACCATCTCTCTCACTCAGTTCTGAACGAACAAAAACATCCCTTCCCCAAGGGAGTTCTGGAGAGAGGTAAGCTACAATGAATATACCGCATCTGAATTACAGATAAGGGATTTCTCAATTGTCATCTCGTTTGTTAGCTGCAGGGGAAAGTTTTCCTATGAGTCACTATCACTGATTTTCTTTTCATTGGTCCATAATAATATTGACATCACAAATTTAGGCCAATCAGTAAAAATTATCATGCTCACTCCCTACGATGTTCTTTCTTGTTACAAGAGCTATTTCCTGTCTTCCATAATGGAATTTTCTCTTCCTTTTCACTTAGATTCAATTGTTGTTACTTCCAATTTGTAATATCCACACGTTTATTTTCTGATATAGATTGCCATTCCCATTTCACCATTCATATTTATTGTTGCTATAGTCACGCAATTGTAGTCTTATTGCTGGATGGATTTGGCAGAAACGCTGCATCGTCAGATTAAATGGCTTGTAATATTTAATTACGTCCCACAAAGCGCTCCCTACATAAAAGTTCATTTAAATAAATTCTAGCAATATGCTGCGATGTGTCAAATACGTTTGCAACTATATAAAACTGGCCATGTCTTTAGTCAAGAAAAATCATTAGAATATTATAAAGCCTCTAATCTCACTTTATTTCTATGTACTAGATCAATCTTCCCTTTCTGTATCCTAACCCCAGTGGATTCAACTTTTCCTTTTAGATCCATTTGTAATAAGTAGCAGCAACTGTCCAGTACAAACAGTGTGTTTAAAATCATTATTAGGACAGCAAAGGAAAATTGTCACAATTATTAAGCGACTCAATAAACCAGTCACAAATCTCGAAATAATTTGTTATTACTAATGACCTGAATTGAATTAGGAGCATAATTTACTACTTCTTCATTATGTCCCCCATTATTAAATTCATTAGTCTTCAGCCTAGCGCAAACCTACACAAAATAAAAATGATAAAAGAGAAATTTTTGGTACAAAATAGTCTGTGCACATATAATTCTTTCCTCACCAAGATGTCCGATAAGTTTTAAAATAAGACCATCAATTTGTCTGTCCCCACCCTCCTTTATTTTAAAATCTTCTTAGCCATTCTCCAAGGGGTCCTGCTTTTCTCTATGAAAATCACTAGCTAAGTTAAAGTACTGTTGTTTAGATAGCGATCGAGTAGACCTTTCCCCAAAGCTGTTGCTGTAACCGTCCTGTATTTTATTCAGACACTATCCAATGTATATCCTTTATTAAAGTTTTCGGAGTGTTATTTGCCTTGCTTAGGATAGTTACTTGTGCCTTCAACGTAAATACTTTGCACAGTTAATATTAATCCCCAAAGTCTGCCCTGATCTAGCAGACCTATGATTAAATATGCCATAGCCGTAACCTATCCGAATACTTTTTTTCAGATATAGTGTATTTAGAATTAACGTTGTCCGATATTTCCGCTTTTTTAAAGATTGTAATATTTGGTTTCATATATGTGACTACTATTTCTAGTAAGTCACGAGACCACCTGGGACACTTCCTCGTTCGGAATTTTATTTTAATCTATTTCTGCTCCGTAAGGGTAACTATTTTACTCTGTACATTTAATTGAGGCTCCATTCGTTTATTAGATGTGATCATATAAGAGAAAAGAATCTCTCATTTACATCTTTTTGAAAGACTCTACATGGTCGCTTGACCTGCTAGAAATAAGAACCTAATTTTCCTCGCGTCATACCTTAGTGTCTTAAAGGCCAGACATTGGATAAGGCAGTTTCATATATATTCTGCAGGAAAATAAAAATAAAAAGTGTTACGACTGAAATGCATTTGCTTATATTTTTACTAAGTAACGTTAAGCTGGCTTAGTGATTCTCAGCCAATTGCAGCTCAGTGCTCCTTTTCACACAAAGGTGTTTTACAATAATAAAATATATATTTATCAAGCATAAACTAATTTTATGCAAAATTTATCAGTCATGTTTCGCTCACTGATAATACAAGTGCATACTCGTATTCTAATCAATCTTTGTTAATTTGCTTAATTTGCTTAAAATCTAGTTTACATATTTTAGCTTTAAGAAAAATCAGGAGCCCTCTCAACATTGAATATCCCTCATAGCACTTTGAAATTTTCCGCCACTTTGTAAGATCACAACACCCCGAAGGGGATAAGCAAAGCCCAATTTAAAATCTATTGATATAAATCTATCTGAGCGGGACTGACTTAAAGTTATGAGATTCACCATTTTTTTTTTTTTATCACTTGCGATCTAGCCAAAATAAATTCTAGAATGAATAGTAGCTATTCATCTATCTTAGAGAAGAGGTATGACGAAGAACACTATTATATCATCCATGATGATGTAAAGATAAAAGGTTCAATACAGCAACTTTCACCCGCTATACACACATACACACACAAGCACACATCATATCTACATGCAGTATTTACTTGCAGACAAGTTATACAACTTGTACTGGAATGCTTCAAAACCCTAATGAAGTCGACTTTTCCTTTCCTCTTGGGGTTGTTAAAATAAAATTTGAGTAAATCTGCTTTCTGTTCCCAAGATTTCTGAATTTGTACAAATGTAAGAGATCATTCCTTATGTACACTATTTGAATCTTCGACTTTTCACGACACTTTCTTATCCTTCATTTGGACCAGTTCTACCTCTACGGAGTTAAAAAAAGAAAAGAAAAGAAACAAATTAAAACGAAACCGAGCAGCATTTCTTACATTTCAAATAGAAATTAGCAATACACTAATCATCAGAATATTAAAATCTAAAAAGAAATATGAGCTGAAGTACAGAGTTGTTTTTTAGTTCGTTGGTTTGAGAGTATTGTCCCTGTTTAGAAATTCCTAAATATATTAGGGATTAGAACTACTGCTGAAGAATGACCAGTTCAGTTATTTCGTCACGCATGATAAACGATAAAATGTACTCACTTGTCCTCAAAGCCATGTTGTAAACAATGTTGTTTATCAAATATCTATTTATCCTACTGCGTGTTTATATTCTGATGTAAGCAACGGAATAACTAACCATGGTGGTGATTGTGATGTGATGTGATGATGATGATAATGACGGTGATTGTGAAGGTGGTTGTGATGGTTAAGAAGTGTTGGCGGTGGTAGTGATAATGATAGTGGTTTGATGGTGGTGGTTGTGGTGTGATGACTGGTTGGGAGTCGATGCTCGTGGACATGATGATGGGGGTGCCTGAAGTAGTGATGGATACTGTGTCTGTTGCTACGGCAGATATAGTTGTCATTGGTGGAGGCGATGGGAGTTAGGTCGAAGATAAGCAGCTTAGCCAAAGAATCAGAAAATACTGCTAGACAGTCGGTTTGAACAAAAAAGAAAAGTGTTTATCTTGAAATAAAGAAAAATATATAGAAATCAATAACGAATCTCGTGTTTTATGTTTACCTAAGCCAAAGAAAACTATTCTATCGTTGGTCGTTAAGAACCAAAACGCCTATTTTTGTTCTGTCTTTTTGTTCGTGCAATAAATTCTACCAACAGAAAGATGAAAAATATCGCTTGTTGCACTTAAGGGCAGCGTGGCTTCTTTTCTTTCTCTGCAGTTCTTGCTTAGAATAATTTCTTTGATGTGCAGGCACGAATAGGGTTTTAATAGATGAAATTTTTCCCAATATAGCTACAAAGTTGGCACTCCGTCGGTTACGACGACGAGGGTTCCAGTTGATCAGATCAACGGAACAGCCTGCTCGTGAAATTAACGTGCAAGTGGCTGAGTACTCCACAGACACGTGTACCTTTAACGTAGTTCTCGGGGAGATTCAGCGTGACACAGTGTGACAAGGATGACCCTTTGAATTACAGGCACAACAGAAACAGGAAATAAGAGTGAGAGAAAGTTGTGGTGAAAGAGTACAGCAGGGTTCGCCACCATCCCCTGCCGGAGCCTCGTGGAGCTTTAGGTGTTTTCGCTCAATAAACACTCACAACGCCCGGTCTGAGAATCGAAACCGCGATCCTATGACCGTGAGTCCGCTGCCCAAACCACTGGGCCATTGCGCCTCCACATAGCTTCAAAATAAACTGGGTAAAGATGTTCGGTTGACCTCTCCAAAAACACTTAAGTCTTTGATATAAAGCATGAAGCCCAGACATTTTAAATATAAGGTGAGTGAGTTTGACGTGTCTTTTACTATTTTCTTCAATAGTATTTGTAAAAGTGAGAGGAAATGGTTTTAGACTGACTTGCTTTACTCGGATAACTTAGTGATAACATTAATTATTGAAACGCGACTATATTCAGGAAAACCTCCGTAAAATTCGCTAATGTACAAGACTGGTTACACTTTACTATTGTGGTACTCTACAGTATATTAGATAAGGCGGCAATCTGGCAGAATCGTTAGCATGCCGGGCGAAATGTTTAGCCGTACATCGTCTGTCGCAACGTTCTGAGTTCAAATTCCGCCGAGGTCGACACTGCCGTTCATCCTTTCGGGGTCGATAAAATAAGTACCAGTTGCATACCGGGGTCGATGTTATCGACTGCCCCCTCTCCACAAAATCCAGGCCTTGTGCCTACAGTAGAAAAGATATTAGATAAGTACTCTACTGTGTACTTTGACATTGGCTCTTTTTGTTGTCTGCTTCAGTATTCTACAATATAATTCCTCGCTATACTATCTCATTCCATTATATGCTATAATACTCTCTTTACTCTTTTGCTTGTTTCAGTCATTTGACTGTGGCCATGCTGGAGCACCGCCTTTAGTCGAGCAAATCGACCCCAGGACTTATTCTTTGGATGGATGCCTAGTACTTATTCTATCGGTCTTTTTTGCCGAACCGCTAAGTTACAAGGACGTAAACACACCACCATCGGTTGTCAAGCGATGTTGGGGGGGGGACAAACATATACACACACATATATATATATATACATATATATACAACGGGCTTCTTTCAGTTTCCGTCTACCAAATCCACTCACAAGGCTTTGGTCGGCCTGAAGCTATGGTAGAAGACACTTGCCCAAAGTTCTACGCACTAGGAATGAACCCGGAACCATGTGGTTGGTAAGCAAGCTTCTTACCACACAGCCACTATATTACACCAAATCTATGAAATGCAAATTTTATTAAACTATATTTATATCAGGCGTCCGTGGAGACGAAGGTAAATCAGTATGTATATATCAAAATGTTCGTGTCCAATTATCACGACAGAATTATTACAACGTCTAGACAATGATATCTATTTTATTGATTGGTTAATTAACCTTTTTAATCTATTGAATATTCCTGCATAAATTGTTTGTTACTATTGATTTTTTTTGTTTTTTTTATTTTAACACCTTACTATTATATTATCGCCTCCAAGTGTTGGTTGTCTGAATAATCTTTGGAACGATCCTATCTTTCAATTCGATTACTTCAACAAATGAGTCGCCCCTTCATTCGCTTTACGTTTTGGCAGTATGTCAGTGCAACTTACTACATTAACCATAGGAGATATCGGTAATGAAATGGATTGGTTTCACACTATTTGTATGCTCTTGATAAGAACGACGACGTTGTATCAACTATATGTTGACTTATGAGCTAGAGAAAGCGTGTTTCTACATGATCGTCTCAATATGAAAAATATATAGCAACCAAATTTCCCTCGAATCATATTCTACAGTCTACTTACAAAAAAACAAAAGTGGACACATTCAATAATATCTTAAATACATTGCCGAGAGAAAAATGAAACAGTCCTGGCTGGAAGACATGGCTCGATCTGCGTCTAAACAACAAGCTCATTTTGTGGTAATTTTCCTGCTTTATTTAATACTGTTTAAAAATTACTTAGTAAGAGCTATTTCTCGTGGCATATATTGCAGATCTACCTCATTACATTACAGTTACATAATAAATACAGAAAATGAGATTGTGATGTTGATTCATTTTTCTAAGACTGTAGACGTGCAAATGAATTAAAATAACACCAAACTGAAACTAATTAGTGAATACTCAGCGTGATCTATTGAATAGTTATACAGGGTCCGGCAAAATGATCTGACACATTTGTAGTCAGATCGATATTGTGAGATGCTAGAGAATTTTCTCAGACCCAAATTGAATATGCTCCACGATACGGAAAATGCTTGGTTTCAACAGGATGGGGCAACAGCCCAGACTTCTCGACGTGCGATGGGAATTTTGAGGGAGATGTTTCCTGGTCATTTAACCTCATTGAGTGGTGACATCGGTTGGCCCGCCCGATCACCTGATTTAAATCCTTGCGATTTTTTCCTCTTGGGATACCTCAAGTCAAAGGTATACATTAATCGCCCTCGATCTATTGAACAACTTAAAGATGCCATTCGTCAAGAAATTGCTGCCATTCCTCATGAAATGATCCGCCGAGTTATGGACAACTTTCATGAACGCCTTCGACAGTGTGTGGACAATGACGGCTCCCATTTGACTGATTTAATTTTAAAAACCAAATGAAACAAAATGGCACTTTTCAAAAATAAATTATTTTTTTTGTTTCTTTTTTTTCCTTTTTTTTTTTTAAATCCAAAAATGTGTCAGATCATTTTACCGGACCCTATACTTCTAAGTGTCGATTAAACAGGTAATTTGCTTATGGTTACCTGTTTCGGCGATATTTGCCGACTCATAAAGGAAATTCTACATAAATAAGTCGGGAAGAATCTATATTTTTATTCAGCTTGTTACGACATGCGTTCAGATGTTCATGCAGTGAAATTGAAGACCTGATTTAAAATTTTAGTATTACAAAACAGCGTTAGATGACTCTATAAATTTGTGCTTCATAACAAAAAGATGAACTTTCATAAAACTTGGAAATCTCATGGGTAGAATTAGAATTGAATAAATGCTAATAAATCGAATAAACAGATTTATAGTATGAAAGAACTGATGGACAAAAAATAAGGCACACAATAAAAAAGAAAGCAAAGCAAAATCAGACATTCCCTGCAAATATTATACACTCGGTTTTTAACAAAAACAGCAAAAGTTTAAATTGTGTATAGCTTAGCCACTATTGGTGATATCCTCCTCGACATTTCCACCTATCCACTTCACACTTTCTCTACTTCTATTTCTCTTTTGTTTTATTCAATATTATTATTGTACTGAAGAAAAGGAAAATGAAAATGCCTTCTCCATCACGTTGGGTAACACATGTTCTAGGATATGAATGACCATTCTTTAGAATTGTTCAACGATTGCAGAAGTAGCAGGAATACGCTACCTTATGTAATGTAGTTTGATTGTTCAAAATGTCTTTTAAAAATATAAGATATATACATTGAAATCTGTTTCTACTTAAGAGATGTCAGTTATGGTTAATTACCCCTCCCCCAGCTTTAATGAATGAGCAAGCCTATGATTAGAAGCTTTCCAACCATAATTCCATATTTTGTTTAGTGAATCTAACTTCATTATTCAATGCCCTCCATTTTTTTTAAAGACTGTTGGTGTGATTTGAAGTTTTAGCTGCTACATCTTGTATATCGACTCGCCACGTAGGGAGTCGCTCGTTAACTCTTGTTGATGTCCGTGATTTGACGAGGTAAGCCAGAAATGGTGACACCTTCACTACATATTCAATAAGCATATTTAATGCTATTATCTGCATCTTCACAGTAATACCCTCAACTGCCATTGATGTAATAATCTGTAGCATAACTGAGTTAACAACCCAAATTGCCATCAGTAATAATTACTGCAATAATGACTTTCATTTGATAAACGATCGAGTCTCTATGCCGTCACTAGAAATAAGTTAAATATCCCTCATATCACACCATGCCTTCCCAAAGAAAGACTGCATTGAAAAATATTATAGATACAGTATGTCTGAAAATAAAGGACGTTGTGGTCATACACGGAATAGCTTTGACTACAGCTTCACTCTGCGCAGGTTAACTATGGATAAATCTATGACAGTATGGCTTCCGGTTTGCACATAAGGCGGGGTTAGCTGATACCATCAATGCCAGTACTTGTCTAGTATTTTATTTTATCGACCCCGAAAGATGAAAGTCAAAGTTAACCGCGTCAGTATTTGATTAGAAAACTTAAAGAATACTGCAATGCATTTTTGCCGACGCTCTAAAGATTCTGCCGGCCATGATATAACCCATCATTATCATAGAAATAATCGCAATATCCTCCAACAGCTTTGCTTCAATTCCCCTGCACATCAATATAACTGTGCAGTATTCACCATTATATGAGCCATTGGCACTCCTCAGTCTAATGGACTTGAAATACATAGCAGAATCTCGCTTCCACAGCAGATAAGGTTGATCTTAATATATGTCTGAATATCAGCCTGGATGTTTGCGGCTGGGACATCTCTAATCATAGGTCTTTTTTCCTAGCCTGACTTGTGGCTAAACAGCAACCAAACTTCACCATCACAGCCACCGCTATCATTATCCATCTCACTACAACCCTACATTTCGGCACTTCTTGAATATGTACTTTGTTGACACCACTCGCTGACCTGATGCAAGTATGACCAACTGTAATAAATGTCACGTGAATATCCTTTTGTTTCTATTTCATCTCTCTATATATATCTCCCTACTATACTATTCCTGCCCGCGAGATTCACAGACATCTACATACAATCTACTGCTGTCACTACCACTAACAACCAAACCATCCACTGTCTTTCTCTTCATATAACCTCTGTTACTCTAATTAGTGTCAAGAGCGAAGCTATTATTCTTCAGTATTTTTTCAATTCCCTTTGCTTGCTTTTGACCGGAAGTCAGTCCTTTTTTCCTTCCTTTTCCTCTCTACTTCCTTTCAGGTTGATATTGAATTATATTCTATGCTTGTGGCGTATCGACTTTGTAATGTGACTTTTGTTTCCTGAAAGAAACTACTTAAAACTTTTCTTGCTACATGGAAAGGCAAGGACATTGCCACTTCATATTCGTCATGTCATTCATTACACTGTAGACTCTGTGCTTATTGTTAAACCGAAACAATTACTGTGTTAGACAAAAGGTTTGAGTTGACTTTTACTTTTATTTTCAAATTTCCAATTTGATGATCAAAAGTATTGCATTCGTGGCCATCTCGTTTATTACGGAATTATCTTATGTCATTGCATTTTTGAGATGGTAATGTATGATTTGAAAATTTAACTGCTATTTTTCGTAGGTGAAGTGGCCGCATCGTTGACTGATTAATAGCAATGGACCAGTAGGAACGATTCTTTGCTACAAATTTATTGCCTGCCAATCTTAAAAGCAATGTTTTTGAAATGAGTACAAATATTATTTTCGTTTTGCTTTCATTAATTAGTCCCTTAAAATGGCTTGTTTCCAACTACTGGCTAAGTAAAATTCACTAATGAGATAAATCCCATCATTAGATACAATAACAGGTTCCCAACGTGATCATTCGAGTTGCTTGAACCAGAAACAAAATACAGTCTGATTACAAACTCTAGTGTCCTAAGTCAGTGGTGATGGAATGAGGTACATGTTAGATAATATGGCTTTGGATACATTATGTCTGAAAAGAAATGAATGCAGTTGATCGTAGTTCTGCACAATCAAGATTTTAATCTGGAAGTAGTCAAAGAATCAACGTCTGGAGCCTCTTAGATGGTCCTTTGACCTACTAGAAATTGACACCAAATATCCACGTTACTCTGCCATCTTAAAAAATATAATATAAACTTTCATACAATGCGGCTGAAAACGACAGTAGTCACAGTTGGAACTTTGCTATCTTGTGGCTAAACTATAGTTGGAGGGAGTATATTCTATATTTCCTATGATAGAGCAGAGATTGTTTCCGCAACGGCAAGTCTAGTACAAACTCTTTACAGCTTTAGCTACAGCTGTAAGTCTTGCAAAACCATCACCGAGATCGGGAAGATGCCTTCGTGCATAGCAGTGCCCACAAGCTCTCCTACCTTCCAAATTACAACCGAACCTGTTTGAGAAATGGAAGCAAGGAGAATTTTGCAAAATTGTTTACTATAGGTGCAGGAGTAGCTATGTGCTTACCAACCACATGGTTTCGAGTTCGGGTCCACTGCGTGGTACTTTGGGCAAGTGTCTTCTATTATAGCCTTGGGCCGACTAAAGCCTTGTGAGTGGATTTGGTAGACGGAAACTGAAAGAAGCCCGTATATATATATGTATGTATGTTTTTGTCCCCCACCCCACCATCACTTGACAAATACAGCGGCTCGGCAAAAGAAACTGATAGAATGAGTACTAGGCTTACAAAGAATAAGTCTTGGGGTCAATTTGCTCGACTAAAGGTGGTGCTCTAGCATGGCCACGGTCAAATGACTGAAATAAAAGAATATCCAATCATAAAGATTTTATAAGTAGTACTCCTTCACGTCTATCTCTTTCCTCTTCAACACCTCATATATTATTTATGTCAAGGTTTGTGGTCTTGTTGATCTGAATCAACCAGAAGTAATTATTAATCTTCATTTACTATCTAACAATGTATTTTTAGAGTAACTACCTTTCCTCACAAATCTTGTCAATCTTTGTATTTCTGGACAAATATATCCGGATTGTTGGAAAAGCCCTACAATGTAATCTATTCTGAAGAAAGGCAATCACTTTAAACCTACCCACTATCGTCTTAGCAGATGCATTTCAAAATTTCAGAATGCGAATCTCTTGAATCTCTTTCTTTCTTCACTGACAACCAATATGACTTGATAAAGACAGATCAACCACAGGTTTATTCTTTCGCATCACTAGACATTTGGGGAGAAAAGTCGTATTGCTATCCTGGAGATCAGCAAAACTTTCGACCATATCTGGCATGAGAACCTCTTGTTAAAATCTCATGTATATGACCTCTAAGCGTCTTCCAGATAGATTTACTGTCAGACTGTTCTATAAATCACATATAGTGGTGAGCTGACAGGCGTTAGCACACCAGATGAAATGCTTAGCGGTATTTCTTCTAGCTCTATGTTCTGAGTTCAAATGTCGCCGAGGTCGACTTTTCCCTTCCTCTTTTTGAGATCGATAAGTACCAGTTGAGTATTGGGGTCGATGTTATCGACTATCCCCCTTCATCAAAATTTGAGGCCTTGTGCCTATAGTAGAATTATTTCTCCTTATCTATTTGATGCACGGTGGTAGATTCAAGTTTTAATAAATTTCTAATGTAATTAGTATTAACATCTCACTGTCTTCTCTTTCAGTCCTTTCATTATTCATCCACTCTTTGCTTACTCGCGCTTTAGATTGTGTTGAGGACGTATTTTTAAAATTAATTTTCATGTATCTAAATCGCGTATCATAATGCACACTCTAGAAATCTTGTGCGCATTGTGTTATTTGCATGTTGACTGTGTATGTGAGTGGCAGTTTAGCAAACTTCCTCTTTTCTACTTCCGTTGAAACTTTTGTACAAGTGCAAAATGTATTAAAAAAAAAATCCTAATATAATTTCTTACATTAGCATGATATTACAATGTTTCTCAGTGGAACGAGCAAGCGAGAGCTTGTAAGATTGAAAATATCTAGCGATGCAATAAGAGAAAATAGATTCGGAGAGAAGCATGTACAGTTGCAATCTATATTGCACTTTTCTCTTGAATGTTATTAAATAGAACCGAAATAAAACATTATTGAACTGAAATAAGGCATTGATGTAATAAAATTCAAATAAAACAGTATTGATGTAATAGAATTGAAACACAAATGCTGTAATAGCCGTATTTCTTATCAAATCTATTTTCCCGTTTGTTTTTCTTTCTTTCTTTATTTATTTATTTCTTGCCCTAGCCCTCTTTCTCCCTCTTACGTCCTTTTACGTCTCACATATTTTTCTCTTTTGCTTTTCATCTTCCCTTTCTCACTTCTCTCTTTCCCCTCACTTCTCTCTTTCCCCTCACTTCTCTCTTTCCCCTCACTTCTCTCTTTCCCCTCACTTCTCTCTTTCCCCTCACTTCTCTCTTTCCCCTCACTTCTCTCTTTCCCCTCACTTCTCTCTTTCCCCTCACTTCTCTCTTTCCCCTCACTTCTCTCTCTCTCTCCTTCTCACTTTTCTCTTTCCCCTCACTTTTCAACTCACAATTTTTTCATTTTTCTGCGTCCTTTCTTACCACGGTTTCACTCGGTGGACTTGAGAAGAGCACCTAAGTTCTTGGCTGGTGAGTTTAGGCAATATTGCAACTTTACTACGAAGGTTTAATTTTATTTTAAAACCTGGAATATTCATCCTCAAGCTTGAATTAAGTTCCTTTACTTTTATGCTTTCTTAGAATATCGTTTACAGTAATTCTAAAATTGGCTATTAGTGGTTAACTTTCGTAGATTATTTAGTTTGACTTGTTAACCATACTTTCCAATTCCAAGCAAAATAGTTTTAGTATGGCGAAAAAAGAGTTACTTGTGTTTTGACACTTATTTTTCTGTGTATGCCGGTTTAAAAAAAATTACTTTTCTGTATATGCCTGGTTTTTCTCTTTTACTGCGTTGCGTTCATTCTCTGGAGCACGTCTTTACCAGGATACTACCTTCTAATTAAAGCTAATGGTTATTTTTACCTGCAGTAGTTATTTTATCGTGTCTCGGAAAAAATGGAAGACAAATGGAAGATTTGAACTTGTATAATATTAAATAGTTACTATCTTAAGAGTACAGTTTTTTACTGTAACGAGCGACTCCGCTGAGTTTAATCAAGGAGCGTTTCGACAAAGTGGTAAATTCTCCTGTTAGGGAATCGGTCTTGCTGGAGAGTAGTTGATAACTACGGATTGCTTTTCTCGGAAGACTACATAGATTTGAACACTATTGGTATCCCAATTGTCGAGTGTATTACACAACTTTAAAGATAGTAGTTTTTCGTTGCAGTCTGTATTATCTTTCATTTTTTAATCTATCTTTTTATCTCTCCACCGCCTCTCTCTCTTCTCTCTCTCTCCGCCTCATACCAGTGAGCAACGTCAATCGGGTATTTTATTTAACTTATACGTTAAACACAAAACAGTGATTTTGAATGGCAATTCTGTTGGCAAAAAATATAAAATAAAAAACATTTCCCACATGATCTGGTGTTATATCATCTCAGTTTCTGATCTTTTAATATGACCTTACAACGATTCTAAGCTAGGCTTCTCAGGATTCTCTTGTTCCACGAGAGATATACTCCCCCCCCCTCCCCAACACTATAACCTCTTCTTCTCTACTCCAAGCAAACAAACTAAACAAATAAATTAATGAATAAATACAATCTCGAAAATAATAAAACCTGCTTTTTCTCACTAATTTCACTATTCGTACATACCCTGATAAACAAATAAACAAGTGAGAATCTATTTAACCTTTTCTACGAGTGGAAAGCAATATCAATTGCTGCTTATCCATCATCAGTCTACATCTCGTCTACTGTTTTAACTACATATCAGAACCACTGCGGTGGTTTGGCGATGAAATCTAACTACATTTCAGGGATGTGAAAGTGTTTTACTTTTATTTTTCTGTTCTTTCTTTATGTAAAGTTGCTATTCCATTTATGTAGAAATATTTAATGAATTGTGTTGGCTGAGAAAAATAGAGCATTGGGCTAGATATGTTTTGCTGTAATCTAGTAGGTACTTCCCTGTAATGACTAGATTCGATATTGCAGCACAGAAGCCCTTTCTTTTAAGTTCAAGTTTTATCTTCTTTCCAAGGACAGCCATATACTGCGTACGAGTTTTTTGATACAATTTTTTTTTTTTTGAAAGATTTGACATGGCTTTGACAATAAAATGTTTAGATTGTGTGTGTTTTATCGTAACTAGACATGATTCTCCTATTATAAGTTTAATCTGAACTTTTCTCGCGAAGATGGCACTATCTTGCTGCATGTAAAAGCTCCCACTATAAATTACATTCTCATTAAATTTATATTTACAAAGGAACGTAATTGGTGAAGCTAAGGCAGTAGTAGGGACCTCAAGCATTTGAGTTCATATCTTGCTGGAGTCAACTTTTCAAATCATTTCTTCAGGGTCAGGAAAATATGAGTCAATTTCTAAAGGTTGATGTTATGGACTTTGCACCTCTGTAGTAATACATATCGTGTTTACTCAAAAGAAATCGATTACCAGCGAACTTACGATACCATTTTTTTTCTGTCTTTATTTTCTTTTTGTGAAGTTGTTGATTTCTAATGGTCATTTTTCTTTCCACTAATCTCACTTGAGCTTAACGATTTTAAATCAATACTTAACATGTTAATCGGGCACGGTAATAAATTGATGCCGATGACCTACTCGCAACTCATCAACAAGTATGTACAGGCATACAAACACGTACATACACACAAAAACAAACGCATTCTCTCTCTCTCTCTCTCTCCTCTCTCCTCTCTCTTTCACTCACTTTCTCACAGTTTACAAAAGTAACCACAATTCAAATCAACACTAAAAGTGATACTTTCAACTATCTTAAATACACTGTATATACTTGTTGCGAATTCGACATTTAGACAGGATTAATTCTAATCCTCAAGATTAATCCTCTTAAAATTATCAGGTAGTAGCGACTTCAATAATTCGCAGATGTGCATAAGATACGTCCCAGCATTGGTCTCGTGTAGAGAGATAAGAATACATAAATATTATAGTTTGTTTCATCGCAAGCACATTAATATCAATGCAGTTTACACGCAAATGCTAATGTGGAGCGAAGATCACAATGAAGATAAAAGTAAGTTTCAGTCAAGTTGATTTCACAGACCAGTTTCGATTCTCAATAGGACGTCTTTCCCTTCACTTTAATTTCGAGTGGATTATGAAGCCTCTACGTGGTCAATCGACATGCTTCAAATAGTAACCAAATATTCCTCAAATTACCTCTACCACATGAAAAAGACTTTAGTTGGGCTATAACAGCAGCAACAGCTTCTTGAAAGAAGAACGCATGCTTCAAAGCCACTCATTTATAGATATATATATGCAGTATAATGGTCGTTTTCCACTCCTGAAAAAAAAATATATTGGCTTCTTTCAACTATTAAATTTGCGTCGAAACTATGAACAGTACCAGAGTAATAATTATAACATATTTAGACTGTTGTGAATGTGTGAGATTTCAGTTTCGGTCCAAGTGAAACGAACTTGCCGTAGAGCGATAGAAGTAATTGATCATATATTCGATGCTACACTACAAAGTTTAATCTTGAAATGAAGTACTTTACATTTACTAAGTAACACCAAACGAGTTGTCTCGTGTCAATGCTTGCTTGTTAAAATTTTAATACGCTTCTTTCATACTGTTTTCTAGTGTTCCTAAAATATGGGATCTTTGTTTTCGAGTATTGGTAAATAGTTTTAAACCGTGGTGATGCCGTAAGAATTAGCGAACGATTCCTTTACTTGTAGTTCTGAGGTCACATTCATCTGTGATAGTTGGTAACTTATTTACAAACAGGGTTGGGTAAGGAAACGAGTTCCAATGAGGTTAACATGTTCTAGATATGCTTATCTGAGAATGAAGCCTCTCATGTAGTTTCTAATCACTTCATTAGAGTATGACTCATTTTCTATCATTAAACTACTGAGACATTAAACCGGGAAAGTTCACTATTACGCCGTTGTTGTTGTTGTTCTTGACATTATTTATATATAATTTTTGTTTTTTATACTCTAATAATAATAAAATAACTGTATTTTCTAAGACAGATTGTGCAATTGTGACATTTTCTTTCTGCTGGATAAAACTCGCATGAAATGGATTTTTTTAATTCTTTTTTTTTATTCAAGATAACAGTCTGTTCCATTTAAATGTCCTTATGTTTATCTCTGAACTATGTTTCTCTGGTCGTCCCTCTTATAAACTTGCAAACTTGAAAGATGACATTTTAATTGCTATAATAAAACAACTACTGTTATTAATGTTGCTACAAGCAGTAGTCTTTGTTTCTCTCTTTTTCTCTGACAACTGATTTGTTGTCTTTTTTAAAAGAAATATCTTTACATAATATGAAATAAATTTCAGATAATGTCAATGATGTGACATTGTAATGTCTGATAGTGCTGATGCAATCGTGTGGCTAGGATTGTGTGGGTTTTGGTGTTAATGTTTTGTGTTATTTACAAACACCTTTTTTTAACTGCACCAATTTTGCACACTGGTGGATTTGAGTTCGGCTTTGCCATGCAACGGGACAGATCTTCAGTTGGGTCTTGTAATATAAACTATATACCTTTTTACATTGTATTTTCTTCACTAGGAACTAATTGACATTTTTGATAGCGCATAGTTATTGTGAAACATAGTAAGGCTCAATTTGTTTAAGTACCATTATGGTTGTTTTGCGGCAGTATCTGTGTTTCTGATAGAATCAGTGCAGTGACGGGGTGAATCTCAATAGTTGTGTTATGATGTGCAGGTGGACAGATAGCGTCGGTGTGCTGTCGTGGTGCTTTAGTAGTCGTGACAGTGTTTAGATCACTGTGATGTATTATTAGCCTTCATACTGTTTTATATTAAGATATTGATCAATCTACGTGGCTTTACTTGACAGTTGGGTTGTTACGGTCTGTGAGTCGAAACAGAAACATGAATGTTCTACATGAAGCATTGATTTCTTTGGGTGATAAGAAAAATTCTTCAATTTGTCAAGAGAGCAGACGTAGAGGAATGTTAAACTTGTGACATGGTTTTTTCTCTATAGTCATAATGTGAAATTAGTTTAAAAAGTTTTCGTGCAATGATCTTCAAATCTTTTTTTTTTCCTTTTTAATATTGGTATAGCCCCAGACTATATCAACCAATATGTCCTTTAATAAAACGGTAGGAAGTGATTCTACATAAATTTGACAGCTATTTCCAGCGTGTCAAGTGAACACGTCGAAGCTCCATCGTTTCATTGTAACGCTGTTAATATTTAGCGCTTACGTCAGTTCTGAATCGCTCTGGCCTATGTATGATCAAAAGCATTCATGTATGTAAGGAACTCACAACCACATACAACGTGTACGCCCCTAAGACGGTAGAGTATGATTTGATATTGATTTTGTTGCTATTTCTACCAGTCACGTACTAACTACGTAGAGGCTCCCTTTGTTGGCTCACCGTAGAACAATACTTAAGTGTGTGCGTGTGTGTGTGTGTGTGTGTGTGTGTGTGTGTGTGTGTGTGTGTGTGTGTGTGTGTGTGTGTGTTATGGACAGTGTAACAGTTAAAATGTCAGTACCAACGCTAACAGCGCGGATATGTAAATAATAGACAGTTAACGTGTGGCTGATGCTGATTCGACATTAGAAATAGTATTACTTCCGAAGTAAAATGTCTGTACGTGAGAGCGCGCGTAGTTGGGTGTGTACGAGCACATGCCGAAGCTCGCACGCGCACACGTTATATTTAGGCTGATCCAGTAACCTGCTACACTGGGGTTTTCTGACGTTTACTTTTTCAGACTGGAATAAAATTAACTGTGTATATGTTTGTGTGTATTAATATGTATGTATATTTGTCTTAGTGTATGAAAGTGTTTTACAGTTATGAGGTCCTGGATTCCATCACAGTGTGCATCATTTTAGACAAGGTTATTTTTTCTGTAGAACCAATCCAAGCCCGGTTTGTCAAATTGGGTTGACTGAAATTTTGTTGAAGTTTATTGGATACACTGAATATATTATTCAAAAGGCCACCATTGTTACCCACTCAATCATGAAATTTTAGTCTGAGGGGTACGCTTATGGTATAAGTATTTGTTTGATTCAACTGCATAAATAACATTTAAAAACTTGTACAATAAAAGCAAGTATTGCACATAAAATATTATCTCATTTCGCCTTTACTTAAATGCGGGCAACATCCAGCTTGCCCTCCCATTACAATTGGTCCAAATGCTTGGTCTCGCCAATACTGATGATCTCCTCCGATGAACGCATATCCTTAAAATTGGAAAGTTAATATTGATCCGTATTGCTCCTCTGTAAGCAAAGGTGATGCTACTGCTACGCATACTGGTATCTCAGATGGTATCAAGTGTATAGACACTTGTGATTGCTAGAAACTTACTCCAACTTATCACTCATGTTATGTCTAACAACATCCCCAAGCCACACACTAACCACTATACCCAGATATTGTTTCACTGATTTCGTCCCAGGTCCTGGAATTCTTTCTCCTCCGCACGTGTCTTTCCTGCTGTTGTTCTTGACTTGCAGAAATTCAAGCAAAATGTTAATGGTATCAACCTCACCGTTGTCAGAAGATCTATGAAAATATATGTACTGTTCCTTCCTCCAAACTTAGTTACAATGAATTAGAGTTCAGTAATATTTTTTTCAAATAGCGAACACAAGATATTTGTTACTGTGTTATTTGGGGCGTGGGGAATATGCTATTTAAAAACCAGATTAGCACTGAATCGTTGTATCGTTCAATTCTTTTTATCCTTGATAAAGTGTCTGGGACAATATATTCGTCCTTGTTTGTTGTTTTAGCCCTTTGGCTGCCCAGTGCATCACGTGATACACAAGGCTTATTTTCCTGGCATCCATGCATCGCATACAACACACACCCCGAGTTTTTTATACAATCACCAGGGTTAACATGTGACTTAATGGAAAACTCTATATCACTCAGAACATCTGAAACAAGTGCTAACTAAAAATCTGAAAATAACTGTGAATGTATAGGACAAATTTATGAAAATGATAAAAACGGTGTGATTTGAAATATTTAACTGCCATTCTTATCCGGTCTTGCAAGTTAACAAACTCATTCATTAACTGTGTGTGTATAATTTCATTAATGGTAGAGAAACCGAATGAGGAAGGAAGTCAATTGGCTATTGTGTAGTAAATTGCAGCGACAACAAACACAATTAGAAATAAGTGGCCTGTTTGTAGTGGTGACAATAGCAGTAGTATTATGAACAGTAGAAATATTAGCAATGGTTTCGGTGTGGGAACAGTGGTTGCATCTGTGACACCAGGAACATCGTTGTTAATGACTACAAGCTGCTGTAATGCATCAGTTATAATAACCCGGATATCACTAGTTTCTATCTTGTTAATACAGTAATTAATGTCTACTTTATTATTGGATGTCGATTTTTAGAGCGAGGTTTTTAAAAAGAAATCATGAATTTGTTTAGGTTTATATATGATGGAAAGAAGATGGATCTGGTGATTCGGGACTAAATTTTCGTATCAGAATTTTCGATTATTGTTATTTTATCAGGCGAAGGGACAGCACTGAAGAATCAGTCATCGTACATAGGAAGTGTCACACGAGCCTCACTGTACAATTTCTGCTGACACTCGCGAACATTTAACTTTAGCTAGCTTGCTATCCATCCTGCTTGCTCGCAAAAAGAACTTCATTGCTACTAGTGCATCAGGTAAAAATGTTTTCCGCATTTGTTCCGATTCACTGAATTCTAAGCTGAAATTCCTCCGGGTTGACTTTGCTTTTCATCTTATCGAAATTACTAAATAAATTACAAGCCTTTTGTAGTAAATTGATGGACTTGTTGAATCAAATACCCTGTGGAATTATTCAAGTTGTTTTTCGAACCCCGGATAAGCCCTGATTAAGTAAATCTATCTATTCCAGCCCTTGCATTCGCAGGTTTTAGGTATTACGGAGAACTGCATTATCGCTGAATTCTGTGTTCGGTGGTGAAATCTTTGAAATTGAACCCAGTACTTTACAGCTATTTATTTTAAGGACCTTAGAAGGTTGAAAGTGAAACTTGACCACGTTTGCAACAGAATTACTCTGAGAGCTTAATCTTTTACTTATTAACAATATCCAAGTTACCGCAAGTAGCAATCTACTTTATTTGAAATGACCGAAGAGAGAAGACAGTTAGATAATGCAGTTCTCCGTAATACCTATATACACACGCCCGTAACAATATAATTCACATTTTATGAAGGAATGACTGGTTATAATAATTTTTGTGGTAGTGTGATGGGGAAGGGTGAGGTTAATAGCTGATAGTCGGTAGATTAGGAATATGATACACCCTTCTTTATATTGGGTGCGGAGACTTCATAATTGATATCCACCCCTAACCTATTTTCTTTGCTTTTGTCCACACTCCCTCGACTGCTTTTCTTCGTCTCTCCACCCCTGAACCGGGTCAGATCAACACTTTCATTTTCTTAAAAAAACTTTCTATGTTGGAAATAATTGGTTTTGAAAAAGATATTTTTCCATCATACGTAATAGCGGAGTTTTTGCTAAGAGCAGACGCTATATTCAAGCAAAGTAACTTCAAATATATATATATATTCTGGGATTAAATTGTTTTATATAGTCACAAGATCTCCAGTTTCTGCTGAAACAGTAATGTGTAATTGATAACATTAATGCTGCTTTTCAAGAGTAACTTTCTAAATGTTGCTTGAGTATCTACATGTTGTTTAGTCCAGTGTTTCTCATAGGGAACAAGGTTCATTACGGTACGATGAAGCTTGCACATCGTAGTGAAATTCTATGGTTGTTTCTAACAGGTAGACAGACCACCTCGATTTTCCTTCGTTAGCTCGATCAAATTCTAAGGTACAAGCTACCCAATTTTCCGTGAAATAGGATCCAACTCGCAGCCGCGTTGTTGCGAAGTGTACTTTTGAATCAGACAATAACACCTGTATCCATAACCTATTTGTTTGCAGAGACAAATAGGGCATAGGTGCAGGTATGATTACCTGGTTAAGGCGATCACGCCGGCACCTGGCTTTATCTCTGAAAACACAGATAGAACTGGATAAATACATGTTCTAGGAGTGGCACCTTTGGCTACTGTCTTCTTCTATAGCCTCGGGCCGATCAAAGCCTTGTGAGGGGATTTGGATGATGGAAACTGAAAGAAGTCCGTTGTGCACACACACACACACACACACACACACACACACATGTATGTGGTAAGGTTGTTTTTGTGTCCCTGTTTATGTCCCCTTTAGCGGCGGCAAAAGAGACCGATAGGATAAGAAGCAGGCTTTTTAAAAAAATCAAGTACTGGGGCCGATACATTCGACTAAAAGTTCTTCAGAGCCGTGCCCAGCATGGCCGCAGTCTAAAGATTGCAACAAATAAGATATATATTGTTCGTCAGCTGCCGTATTGTCGATTTCCAGTAGCTGTTGTCTATATTATGACATCTGTCTGTGTCAATCAAGTCGACATTTGCGTGTCGAGATGCGTGTCCAGAGAACAGATGTTCCCCTGGTGGGCTCATGATTTCAATAGTTATTGACTTTGTCTCTGCGCAACACGTGTCTTTCCATATATTCAGAACGGATGTTTAGTGTTTGATGTCGATTAAAACTGTCTATCGTCTATCCTTGTTTGGTGAATTTGACATATCTACCTGCATGTGTATGTGCGCGCGCGCGCGCATACTACGTGTGCATCTGTCCGCACGGGCGGGAGAGAGAATATAGATATGCATAGAGATATACGTACGTGTGTGTGTTTCTCTACTCTGAAAAATAATTTGTTTACTAAGCACCATGTGGTAAAATACTTTTCCACAGAAATCCAAGTAAATGAAATAGAAGAAATACTATAAGTAAAATACACAGTAAATTAATTAAGCATGCAGCCACTTTACTTGGCACTTATCTAAAATAAATTTGAATAAATTATCGCTACATAATATATTATCAAATCTCAGACTATTTAAATCCTGGTCGTGTATTGGGTTTCCTTCACTCGAACTCAGATCTGCAGGCGGTAAGAACTTGTGTGTCTGAGTGTGCATGTGTGTGCGTACACATTCAAAACGAGGACAGAATCATTTGATATTTATATAATATTTTTGAGTTTTAATTAATTTTTTCTCTATTTGTTAATCTTTGGATTTAATCGGGTTTTAAATCAGGTTTCTAGTTCAGGGTTACTTACAATTGAAGATTATTTATTTATTCATTTAGTTATTTATTCATCTTATATTTTTGAATTTAATGCGAAGACGTAAAGGTGGGGAGAGCAATATCGTGACTGTTCAGAATTTCGCCCTGCAGTATAGTAGGTTCAGGTTCAATTCGTACTAGGCAACACCTATGCCGAGTGTCTTTTAGTAATAGTGATGAAAATTGTCCAGCGTGGCTGTGTGGTACGAAGGTCGCTTCTCAACCACATGGTTCCGAGTTCAATCCCACTGCGTTGCACCTTGGGCAAATCTATTATAGCTCCAGGCTAACCAAAACATTGTGAATGGATTTAGTAGATGGGAACGGAAAGAAGCCCATCGTGTATATGTATGTATCTGTAGGTGTTTGTCCCACCACTGCTTGACAACCGGTGCTGGTTTGTTTACAGCTCTTAATGGTTCGGCAAAAGGATCCGATAAAATAAGAAACAGCTTTTATGGAAAAAACAAACACAAACAATAAGTTCAGTCGTCAACTCATTCCACTAAAACTCTTCAAGGTGGTCTCCAGCATGCTTGCTTACAAATGACTGAAACAAGTGTGTGTTCCTTGTGTGTTTGTGTTGTTTGTCGTGTAAGACAGCGGCAAATAGATAGATAAAAAATATTAGATTAAAACAAGCGATAGAGTCGTTCGCTCTATGATGTCTGCAATCTATTGATCGAAAACAGTAAATGAATGAATGAAAGAAGTAGGATGTTTTTTGGACAATAGGTTTCAATGAAGACATGATGCAGGAGAATATTATTTCTACTTTTTTTTTTCCGTCGTGTCTCAGTAGATTCGTTAAAGTGACAGATAAAATACTCTGCAATATCTATGCTCATTACGTAGAGGCTTTGAACTTAAATTTAAATCTATGTTCAAATCCCGTCAAGATTGGTTTTGTATTTTCATCTATCAGCATATATAAGACGTCTTATTATGCTGCTGTCATTTTCATTGTTCGTTCCCATCTTCAGCAGTACCACTTTTGCTAACGTTGTGCCGCTGAAGTTGTTGCTATCAACGATGAAAATTTCTCACTATCTACGAGATTTGAACTTGAATCCAATATCTGGCATATGAATATTATAAGTCATGCTGATTTGGCCGATCTCAGTGTGTGCTAACAATGACAACGATCTGTTCCCTTTTTAATCAATTTGAGCGTCCGTATAAAGCTGGTGAGCCATGGCAAACTGAGTTAGGTATATGCTACCTCTTATATGTAAGAAATTATATATCTTCTATAAAATCCTAAAAGAAAAAGTTAGAGAAAATATGCATAAATCAGACCCTAACATTCTTTTTTTTTTTTTTTTTAATTAAAAAACTGATTCAACAATATAGTTTCTATATTTTCAGATCAGATATACAAAAACGACTATATAGTAATTGCTGGGACGCTTTTAATCTCTCCGTCTCTCTCCTCCTACACACACACATGTCAGCCCTATCAGAGCAATCATAATTTTCAGTGTTGATAGGTTATTTGTAAAAAGAGAGAATCAATTCATTTTTCTTAAGAGAAGAAATGCAAAGTAAACGATTTTTAGTAATATAAAGAGCAATCGATTCTGACCCAGAAGAATAATGGTTTCTAAAAGAGATAGATCTCATTGGCTGGGCAAAGTTTTAGTTGGTTCTATCGTCCAGTACTTGACTGTTACCTATTTTATCAATTCTGGAATGGTGGAAGGCAGCATTGACCAGGATGAATTTGAATTCAGAGCATAAGAGAATGTAACTCACTACAGCAAGAAATTTCATATGTCCTCACAACCTATTCTTTCGCTCCACTGCTTTTCATCCTGTAGTCAACAATAATATTGATTACTTACAGATGTACAGAACCAAAAACTTAGTATAGTATAGTTCATTGTATCAGCTTGTTAGTTACTTAACAGGCACATATCTGTTATTAATTTTAAAGACCACCCTCTTCCTCCTAGATGAAAGGTAAAGTCGACTCCTGTGGGATTTATATTTGAAACATACAACTTACAGATATAACTTAATACTGTAGTGACATTTGAGTTGGGACTGTAATGTTCTTGCTTAGAACGAAGAAAACGGCTCCTACATAGCAAACAGTATGATGTTTCAAAGCCTACTCTGCTTTCGGTTCTTAGTCGAAGTCAATTCCTTTTCCTTATACTTCTCACTAGCATTACCAGTGTGTAAATATTATATCGTTTCCCTCTCCTCCATAAATGTTTGATAGGGCTCCTGAGTAAGATATGTTTTTCAATTTAAATATTTAATCTCACTATGCACCTTTCGCCCCACTCTTTAAAATGTTACAATTGTAAGGAGCCTCCTTATTCCTTACTTTCATTTTATTTCTCTTCTTGGTGACCCCCCCCCCTCCCCACTGCTGTTTCTGTACAACAAGATCGAACTTCTGTCGTAGAAGTATATCCCAAATCAATGGCCGCTTGCTCTTCTGAAGTTTCTTGTGAGAAACTTTGTTCTTGATGTGACACCAGCAACCGGTGACTGGTCTTATCTCTTAAAATGGAATATTTGTCGAACCGCTTTGTTGCTGCGTTCGCTGTCGATCTTCTTCCAAATCCACATTGTTCTATTTGGCGTACATCAGGGTTTGGTTACGTTACTCAAATTGGCACCTTCGAGCCAATACAGTCTGTACAGCCAACCTAGAATTGCTGCTCCATAATAGTCACGCGGTGCGGATTACCTCTTTCCTAGCTACACTGCTGAATTAATACAGAAAAGTTGGCCAAAATTATTAATGATCGTGATGATGATGGTGAATGACTTCAAAAATGCGAAAATCCATAATTAGAGATAAAAGTAGTTTCTGTTATTGAAAAAATGGTTAGCTAGAAATAGTCGCTTTGTATCAACAGGCCCTCTTTTTAACACATATCCCATGTAAATTATATCAAAGTAACGTTTCAGTGTTAGTCTTTCATCAGGGAAGTAGTTCACTCAGTATTATGTCTCTCATGAATGATGCCTCGTATAGTGTATCGAATGTCAATCAGCAAAGTAGAGTCCGTCTGTTTTATTAGTTATTGTTGAATACATACGAATCTCTGTCTCCGTTTCTCCCCGCTACCTTCCACACACAGAGATCCGAAAATATTTTCTGTTGAATTTGAGTTTACACACTCTATCACGTGGGCTTCGGTGTTCGTGCTAAATTGGAGAGTTAGCATGAAAGGAAATGAAAGCACAATACTCCAATGCAATATATATATATATATATATATATATATTTAAAATTACTTTTGGAATTGAGTCTAAGGTCCTGGTCAAAGATGTGGGGCTGAAATTATGCGTACGGATGCAGTCAGAACGCTTGCTATCTTATTTCTTGCTGGCTTCAGCCTCGTAGACTCCGTTGCAGCTGTCCATGTTAAAGTCTCACAGCTTTTTCAGTGTTCACAGAGCATGGAGCAGTAGTCATGGTGTCAGCATTTTGATATCTGGCATGAATTCTCACGACACGTAACTGTTTTCCAGAATTCAAATGGCTTCCAGTTCATGTCAGCTAAACTTTCCTCTCAACAACAACTCTAGCCTTTATGCTCTTCAATGCCACTGACTGTTTACCTATACGTCCAGCTATTGCTGAAATGAGCAAACATTATAAAGAAAAACGTCAAATTTGGCCTGAACACCCTGTATACGTCACATATTCAATGCCTTAATGTACATGTCTAAAAATACGTATACTCTCTCCTTTATTTCTCTCTCTTTCTCTCTATGATTTGGTAATTTTCTAGTTTTCAATACCAAACATATAAGCTTTTCGACGGTTTGTTAATTAATTTTCTTTGTCATTTACTTCGTATGTAACTTCGTAAAAATAAGGAAATTAATTACACATTACATCCTTCACTGCATCACAATTTGCTTAGAAGTGCGTTTGTGTGGTTTACGCGGTGCATTCAAAAAGTTCCCGACTTTTTTATTTCCCTCGTCAAAGCTAATGCCACGTAGGCACAATCCTCTGGTGGGAGGTGATGCCGCCTCTCCTGCGCATGCATGAAAATTTCCGCGCTCGTAGGCCGCGCAAGTTTCCGGCTGTTACGCCTATATATAGCATGCATTTATTAAACACAGCAATTAAAGGAAGAATTACAAAGGAAATAGAACAATAAATAGCTTTGCTGACTGGATAAAATGCTATAATATATTCGTTTCCCAACTACAATCTACTAAATTGCGTACAAATATTTACCTCCTATACAGGCAATTGCGATGCATGATACATGTTCATAGGTGTATGTAAATATGTATTTGTATGCATATTCATGAACATGCGGTCGCACGCATAAGTACGTTGTTTGTGTGTGTGTGTTATCTGTTCTACAGCAAAATAATGACACAAATCTCCAAAAGGAATAGTGTCACTATTCCATACAGGCTGGGCAACAGTGTATTCCATTATATCATGTAATAAATGTATAGAAAAAATAATCCTACACTAGTTTTATAGTTCTGGTATTCAGCATACATTTTTTATACTTTCAGTATTTGCCTAATTCTTCATCTTTTAATCAAAAATACTCTTAAATTCACACTTGTGTGCAGACAGCAATAGTCTATACCTAAGGCATGAATCCTAAAAGGTAGTAACGTCGTTTTCTATTGCACACGCTTATCAATCCATTTCTATAAACGAATCCATATATAAGCACAATATATATACATATATACACTGGTTATAGTAAAAATGATTAGACTAATTAGAACACGCTTTAAATTGCTTGTTCGTTTCAGTCAATTTCACACTATTCTTTAATTAGTTTTTAATCATCATAGTTAGCGAGCCAGCACGTAATTTCTATGTAATAAAATCTAATCATATACTCTTACAAGACTACAAAAAAGCAAGGTTTCCTATAAATGAAATTATATCGGACTTGTTCTCGGTAACCTTTACCGTGTGTATTTTTGTCTGGAGGCATATGTGGAAATAGAACGGGCTTTCCCAATGGGGAAAACGAATTGAAATTACGCAGTAGCTCTGACCTACCCTAGGCTTAAATTTTATACCTTGTACTTTCCACTTATCTACGGTGAATGTCCTCTCCGCCTCATTCATCCAGGAATTCGTCAAGGTAAAGTGAACTAGCTTCACACTGGTATCAAAACCGGTGGCTTAAGGTTTTGTTATCTCTTAAAGACTACAACTGCTCCTATCATTGTTTCTTTTCTCTGCTTAAGCTTCATGTAAAACTTTTCTGAAAGATGTTTTGAACACTCAGTTTTATAAGTTAAATGAAACTCTTATTCGAAATTATGCTAATCAGCAATCTGGCAATCGTTTTCACTTATTTGGTAACATAAATGTAAAGTTTTATTTCATAATAATGTTGGCAAACATTTCTAACTCATCGGTAGGAGGCAACTAATGGTTTGCCAAAATATCATTCCTTAACCTTTATATGGTGACATTGGCTTCCATTGACGTAGCACTTTGCTATAGACATTCGACTCGCTCTATAGAATTTAGAGTCCATTAAGATGTCTGAGCTTATAGATTCTCTGCAATTTTTTATAAACCCTCATTGATTGATTCTCTTAATTAATCTCGTTTTTTTTTCTCTCTCTCTCTCTCTCTTTCTCACTCTATTTAATATCATCAGAAGACAGGAAAATATAATCAATATGGATTTTTTTTCTCTGTTTTTGTAGAAGTCATTTTCGTTTTGCTCTTGTGTGTATGCGTGAAAGAGAGAGAGGGGGTAAGATTGAATGAAATACCAATATTTGTTAATATAAGAACAAATTGTCTCATACTCTTTCCTCTCTTACTTTCTCGATCTTCGGTATATTTTTCTTTCTATTTTCCTTCTGGTATAAGTCAATTCACGACTATATGTTTGTTCTAATTTTCAAAGATAATTCACGCGTCATTTGATTCCCATAAAACTCAAGAGGTAACTCAAGATTATATTTGTAGCTTTTGATGTTATAATCTATGGTTTTCTCAATTGTTTTCCAGTATATATCTTTCCTCTTTAATACGTTTTGAACATTTATTGTTTTGCTTACCATAACGAAAATAAGATAGATTAGCAACAACAAGGATAACTATCTCGGGACACTAAGTTGCTCTGTTCTGTTCTGAGATTCAATATGTAGGAAATAAAAACTCCAGTCCGAAGAAACTAATGTTGATCTGTGTCAGTGAAAATCATTACGTATAGTTTGCAAATTTGTATAAATTTGTATGTCGTAGGGAGACTGAAGTACTGAAATGACCAACAAAGACTTTTTTCAGAAAGCGAAGTGTCAGTATTCAAGCCGTCTTTAAACAAGTTCAAATCCCAACAATGACTAATAAATCGGAACTGTCAAAATTGATGGATGTTCAAATCAGACTTTTCGATGAATTTTTCTCTGTACTTTTACTTGTGTTTTTCTAGTTTTACCTTTCTAATTTGCTCTTCTCTGTTCTTTCCCTTGACGACTTCAAACTTTTCTGGTGTCTAAAGAAGAGTTTTGTCTATTGCTCAGTTCTTGAATGATGGGCAACTTCCAAACAGGCATAAATATAATATACATTCTTGTGCGGATTTTTGCCCTCAATAAAGACCTAATCAATTAGACCTATAATCAAAGGCATTCCAGCCATAGACATCTATACTTTGTTTAATGTATCTTTTATTTAAGACAGTAAACTCTGAGTTAACAGAGGCTGCTATTTCTAGCAAACCAAATGACCTTTTTAAAATTTATTCCATTGACTCGTACAAGATAAATTAGTATTGTAGATAAGGTATTCGATCGTGAAATCTTACCGCTTGAATTCACACCCACCGTTGATATTTCGTAATGGTTTTTCAAGGTACACTGATTATTGCATGTTCTAGTTCACCTAGTGGTAACAAGTATCTGTACTTCTACAAATTATGGCTGCAGACTATTAGTAAATTTGGTACTTAGTGTAATGAGCCAAAAAATTTTGGTTGACTAGAATTAGTAATTTTAAAAAATTATGTAACTGAATCTATTTTAAGAAAAATTAATGTCTCAGACACAATCTCAGATTTATTTTAAAACAGAATGCACCTGGGAGAGATAATCTCATTCAGGTTGCCAATATACTACCCGAAGTTAAGTTCCTATTTTTTGAACTCTCATAGTTACAAAAGCATATATTTTGTGTCGGTGAAGAATATCAGCATGATCGCTTGTTAGACTAACGTGCAGCTGCTAATTCTCCTTCATACCACACTTATACAGTCTTCAATGACAGTTGAAAACATTGAACAATGCATTTCTTGATACACAGAAACAGAATGTTCACGTTCAAGTGTCATTTGATCAGAGCTGCTTTCGGGTTAAACTAGATTTGTATGTGTTTCAATAATAATAATAATAATAATTGTAACACTGAAACTCGGGTATACGAGGGGGTGCTGAAAAGTTCCTGACTTTGATTATTATGATCTTATTCTGCATATTCCCATCTAGGATTCACACACTTATTTTAGCTCGTGTATTATGGTACTTGGTTTCAAATATGCAATATAAAGAAAGCTAGGCATTCACTTAATTTTTCATTTCACTGACCAGAAAAAAGGCCCAGCTTTTCGAAGGAGAGAAATGAAAGCACTAATTATATTTAATTTATAAGCAATTCCAAGAAAGCTATTGACATGTAGGGTTCTCGTGCTGCTTTCTCCCCACACTACAAACTAATCACTTAGAGAGAGTTTTCTAAAAATAAATCGTTCGGCTTTATATCTTAAAGCTAGCTTGGTTTAGCCTATTTCTGTTGATGCGTGTTGTTTTTATTGGTTTTCTTTCCTTCAGTTGAAACGCTTAGCAATGCATTACTGATGACATGGGACTCGTTAATTGTTTAACTTTTTTAACACATACGCACGCACAACAGGGAGTTGAAATTAGATCAAACTGGCTTAACGGAAAAATACGATTGCACTAAGACGTTTATCTGAGAACGAAATAATAATGATAATAATAATGCATATGCATAACGCTTGAGATTTACATGGCAGACTAAATGAGCAACTGTTGTGTTCAGGTTCGTTTACCAAATATAATACATACGTAAGTGAAGGTGGGTGGACTCCAGTGGGAATCGAAACCAGTTCATGAACTGGTTCATCAAGTACTTACCGCTGGATCACAGCAGTAGCTGTTCAGTTTAATCTTACAACAATTACGCTAGAGTATATAAAGATTCTTGTATCACGTTCTTGTTGCTGCTGTCTCGCTCCAATACATTCATTTTCAAACTGATCTATGTCCAGGTAAACCTTTCAGCTGAGACCACTCCATCTTTTCGATGACCATAAGATGTGATTTGAAGAAATTCTACGAGATCTGTAGAGGTGGGGTGGACATCCATAACCCCATTGGCTAACAGAGGTTACTAAAACTCTGTGCTCATTTAGAGCAAGTCACCTTTCGTAGGGTCCACTCATTGTAAGTATTTACATTCAAAACTGCTGCTTATAGTTGCTTGGATTTAATCATTGGAAAATTAAATGCCTTGACCAGGTACGGAATACGATGACAGGTTAATAACTGCTGGACTGTATTTGGTTGAATGCACCTTATCGATTTGTTCTGCTACCGTATCTAAAACCAATCTACAGAGACTTATGCATTTATCTACCGCGCATCAGAAATATCCACATGCTTGATCTGCCATAGATAGCAACTAAATTTTTCTCAAATCACATTGTATAATGCAGTATTTGACGGACTTAGCTGAAACATTCGCGATTGATCGGATGTTATAAAAAAAAAAACAACTGATCAACTTATACATGGACTGCAGGATATGTTTCTGCAATTAGCCCATCTACATTGCGGGAAAAGCATGAATATCACTGCGAGTCAGTTCTCATTCCACTCCCACCCTAAAAAATATGTAAGAGTTTATGTCTAGACAAGAGATAAATAGACTTATCTATTGTATGATTGAGTTTGGCTCAGAAAAAAGTAAGATATAATGTATGTGTGAAAGAGTTTTTCGTTCCATTCCTTCTCTTGTGACCTCGTCCTTCTCTCTCTCTCTTTGCTCAAAGTTTGAATGTTACAACGCCACAGATTTAAATAAATCCATATATATATCACATTTAAAGATCTTTGTAAAGTTTTTCCGATGTATCGAATTCGTGATGGAAATTATTACTTAAACAAAAATTAGGACGTCAGTAGTGTTTTTAAAATGTTCCTTTTTATAATTCCAAAAGAAATATTTACTTTTTTCATTTTAGTATTTTCAGATTTCGTCCTTATTATATTTATTTTTTATATTACATATTTTATTGTATATATATATATTTCAAATATAAGTAATCTAATATTATTATCAGTATTTTAACAGATGCCACATTTCTTAAATCGTATACTATCGTCTTAAAACAGGAAGATGCAGTAGATAAAGAGAACCTAGTTGAACATTGGAATAAAAGGCAGGGTGATGACAGCTAGAACACTTCATGAATTTGCTTAATCAGGCCTGATGATCTGAAACTAATTATGTACAACAATATTTGTAATATTTGTATTGTAACAAGTTAAGAACTATAAACTAAGTGTAGAGAAAGCCAATTTTTGTTTCGAATGGTGGTCTGCTGTGATTGTCGACTTAGTCTTTCATCCGTTCAGATTTAACTTAAATACAAGTTATGTATTAGTGATATAATGTAAGTGTTCCACACGTGAAGAAAGAAACACAAATTTTGCGCGATTTTATTTTTGATCTTTATGCTTTTGTTTTCTTTTGTATGAGAGTTCTCAATAATCAGATTCAAACTTTATTAGGTTATTTACTACATTTAGCTCATTACTTCACACAAATCCCACCCGAATCGGTTTTGATTCATCTTTTACTGAAATCGATTATTAATAAAAGTCTAGCGGGGATAACTTAAGTGCCGGTATCCCTTTTTCGATAGAATCACCACTGGCAAAGCTTTTTACCCTCTATTTCTTATATAAAATGTTTAAGAGAAAATCATAGCCCTTTCTCCTCTGACTAATGGAATGGCTTTTGTTTATATGAAGTGAATGACTTCTCGAATGAAGGGAATGATTTTCGATTATAAATCTGCTTGGACAGATATTGACCAACAACTGTAGGTTTTAAGGGTTTAACTACTGCCTTAAATACGCTGTATAAAAATGTGTTGCTTCCCCACCTTTCATAGCTATGATCCGAATGTTTTGGTTTGAACCCCCCCCCCCCCTCCACCTTTTTTTTTTCTCATCGATATAATAATACTTTTGCTTTGAAAAGAAATGTACGTTTATTTTTTTTATTTTCTTGTAAACTAATTACTGTTTTTTTTTTCTTTTCATTGTAGGTAAGTTTGAATTTTGACATTCATTAAATGAAATCAATGGAAATCTGCAATTCTTGAGTGGATAAAATATTAGTCATGCTGGTTGAAGTGTCGTAAGTCTGTATCTCTTCATTTACAAAACCGAACTTCTGAATAACATACTGGACATTCTTTCTGTACTTTACATTTCTCGTAGTAAGGTGGTAGGAGTGCGAGGAGTGAGTGTTCGGTGACAAATCTAGTGAAATGTCAAATTAAGTGGAAATTGACTCACTGTTTCAAATCTTTACTGAGTTAGTTTCTCTCTGAGAGACAAGGCTTAAGCAGAAATAGAAATTGAGATATTGGGCATCTCATGACTTTTAATGGTATTAATAATGCTAGTAAAGTGAAATGGTTTCAAGCGTTGGTTTTCAGCGCTTGCTAGTCCTATGTTCACACGAAACAGGGATTAAACGGTAGATGTACAGTGATAGCTAAGGCTAAAGACATGTGACGCAGTACTTGTAATGACTGTGTGCTCTGAGAAGGATGCATATAGGAGTGTAATAGCGATGCAAGGAATGTAACGCCTACATCTACAGAAACCAGTAAATATGTGTATCACATGCATGCGAGCCAACAAGGGAAACCTCTATACGTTCACTCCACTTGCTAGAAACTACAACTTTACGCCTCTCAGATCACACCCTGCCTTATATATATATATATATATATATATATATATATATATATATAAACAGATTTTGTAACCCGGGCCATATTACCCAATGCCGATAGAAAAAGATGGGATGGTCTTGGTTAGAATGCCTTTGATCAAAAGCCTATCTGAAATTAAACAGTACAAACAGCACTAATCCTAGCATAAACATTGACTCACGAATATACCTTTGAGTGGACTCTTTCTCTCGGTGTAAAATACATACACACACAAATTATATAACATGTAATGAAATATATAATTGCAAAGGCTTATCCAATCTCTCATTACAATTTATAAATACATGCGTACATACATATAGCAAAGCAGGAGAGTAAGAAGATATGGAGTTTTAGGGTGGTTCCTTACTAAAATATACGAGAACCATCATGCTTTGCTGTATTTACTTTTGTATAATTAGTGGAACAAATTTTCGACTTGTAAAGTTCCAGTTATTAATAATAATAATATAATAATAATAATAATAATAATGTTTCAAAGTTTGGCACAAAGTTCTCATCTTTATAGGAAAGGATGAGTCGATGGCATCGACCCCAGTACTTGACAGGTATTTATTTTATCGAAACTGAGATCATGAAAGTCGACCTAAGCAGAATTTGAACTAAAAATGTTAAGAGCTTGAGGATATACTGCTAAAGATTTTGGCCGACCCTTTCTACTACAGGCACAAGGCTTGAACTTTCGTGGGAGAGGCTAAATTGACTACATCGACCCCAGTGCTCAACTGGTACTTATTTCATCAACCCTGAAAGGATGAAACGCAAAGTAGACCTCGGTCGGTATTTGAACTCAGAACGTAAAGACGGACGAAATGCAGCTAAGAATTTTGTCTAGCATGCTTGCCGCATTAACAATAATGTGTGCATGCACATTAGCAAAGTACTTGATCTCATAACTTTTCAGTAGTTGTAGCTACATCAGATAATATTATAGAAATTATGAATGAGGAAATTTTACTTCAGATTGATAGATTTTACTCGTACACATACGTACACAGCACAGGCCTTCCTACACTTCATATTTAAATAAATGCATGAAACTAAATTATATTCATACTGGAACAATAGAACGAATTATTACATTATGCAACATAAAATTAGCTTGTTAATCGTTACAATGTGCGAACGTCTGTGTGTGTGCATATAATGTGTGCATGCTGGAAACCCAGCGTTTCGTCATAGGAATAACTTCTTCATTATAGTATCTTATCATTCAACTTGATCTTGAGTCGTATTGCTAAACCTGGACACGTCGAGAATTTTCAACTTTAATTAGTTTGCTGGTGACTAATATTACACAACACAGAAGTTATCAAAGTCGAAAAGATATTTTCTGCGATTTGTCTCCTACTGAATCAGTGGTGCTATATGTAGTCATACTTTTAGCCTCTTCCACACATGCATACCTAATATATTTTTGCTACATACATATGTTTTTCTTATTCTTGTCGATTATGCGGTAAATCGTTCATAGCTTTGGATGACATAACGAAAATAGGCAAAAAGAAAGAAAAGATGCTTTTTCGGTCAGCTACATCAGGTGTCTGACCAAAAGTGCATTTTTTACTTTTTGCCTATTTTCGTTATGTCACCCAAAGCTGTGAAGGATTTACCGCATAAACCACGAGAACAAGAAAAACGTGAAAAGAAAAAAGCTTCTGTATCATGATGAAAAGAAAGAAAAGAACCATATACATATATATCTCCGCATGCACATGCAGCTGCACACACGTACGCCCATACATACGCACGCATGAAATCACGCACATCGATGTACACACTTACGTGCTCGCAACTACATGTACGTACGTTTTTGCGTACACGTACACACACACACACACATTATTACAGAAAATTATGCATGTTTCCGTATGAAAACCTACAAATGTTGGTAGACGCTGCCATGGGTTTACGGTTTCAGCTATTAATGGGCAGTCATTTCAACATAAAACTACTCGGATGAATCCTGCTACGCAATTGTTTATAATTCTAGTTACCACACGTACAGTTAAGCTAGTATTAACGTATTTCATGTGCTGAGCCCCAAATTTCCTTTTAGAAATACGAACAGTTTGAAAGAAAAAAACGCATTAGCCCAATGTCTGCTGTTTTGATATTAATCAGTTTGGTAAGTACGAGTGCTAACACTTTTGAAATTAACCCACCTAAGACTGTTCTTGGTTATCTGATACAAGCCTCATATAACCGGTGAATCGCGTATGTTATGAATACATCGTCTAAACGGAGAAGGTGTTCTTCAATGATGAGTAAACAACAGCGATCAGATATTCACGTCCGAATCTACCACAACGTATGAAGAATGAACAGATACGTTAGTCTTAATTCTCGCTCTTTTGCGTGCACCCCATGAATTATTGTTTGTTTGGAAGACATAAGCTCGCATCAACAAGTAATTTGTTTTCTGATTTCTACAAAGAAATGAACGGGCCCTTGTCAATAATAGGCCCAACGGGTTAGCTTTAATTGAAATGACACACTGATGAACATCAACAGAAGATTGCACACAGCATTGTGCGTGCACTCGTACAAGCAGGTGCAATCACACACACACACACACACACACACACACACACACACACACACGATTGATCTTGAGCCAAACAACTACGATAACGTACATATTTTTACCTATCTACCATTTTAGCACAATCATTCCCGCCCAAAATTGTTTCAAATTTATTACAAGGCCAACCGTTTGAAAGGTTAGTCGATACTATTTACCCCAGTACTAGATTGCTCGTTATTTTATCGAACCCAGATTATTGAAATGTTAAGTTAACCTCGACAGGATTGGAACAACACAAGGCATTTTAGTCCGACTATCTTACGAGTCAGCCGATTCACCGCCTTTGACCTCGGTGAGACGCTTTTTCTTTCATTTATTTATTAATATCTTACCGGAACAAGACATAAGTACGAACTGTCAATAGCCTCCAGTATTGATTCCTTTGGTTAAAAAGTAAACTTAATCTCTGTGAGCTTCCTACTCTACAACATTTGTGAAGCTCAAATTATCTAAATAATAAAATACTTATGATGTTCACTATCGACTGCAAAACATTATCACCAACACTAATCATCGCCAGCAGAACCACTTTCTATCGTTATAACAGTCATTTCGTTATCTGCTACGGCAAGGCTAGCAAAAGCTCATCAACGAGCTTTATGTGGCGGTTATATATATATATATATATATATATATATATATATCATTCTGTTGTCTGTAAAAAAAAGTCTGTTTTTGTACTTTATGTTCCCGTTCCTTTTCTGACGTCCTGTACTCGGATATGCATCTATATATACATGTAGATGTAGGTATGTACATATATGTATACATGCATATGCTCATATATCATTTGTATTATTATTATTATTATATATATATATATAGTCTGTGTAGTGGTGATCTGTTGAGCTCAGGTCAACACTGATCGAGCAAACCTATAATGAAAGATTTTCTGTCTATTTTTCTCTTCATTTGTCTATCCCTTTGTTTCAACATTTCATTTCTTTTTTTATTTGAGGGAGATTTGGTTACTATTGTAAGCAGTCCGAATAACCACATGGATGCTTCGGTATTAACTCGTACATGTGTGTGTGGTAATGATTTATTAGTGCCCTTGTGCCAAAATTAGAAACTATTATTCTTATTAATCTACTTTCCAGTTTGACATATTTAATATAATCTAATCCTTTTGATGAAAGTTGTTAGGGAGGTGGGGGATGAGGAATCGAACTCACAAACTGGTTAATCCGCCCTAAAGTGCAGCTTGCGTCTCATTTCGAATTCTCTATATACAATAACTGAAATGAGCTGTGAAGGTAAAGGTTAATTGCCCATTCCACATTTCATACATAATTATGATGATCAGTAAATTACATCCTTGTAGGCAAGGTAAAGCAAAATCACTGACAACTGATACGCGAGCATTAGGTACGTGTATCTCACTACGATAATCAATTACTGGTAACGTACCTCACATTAAACAACCACTGCTAATGTGTCTTACTTAGATACGTAAACTGTAGTACATACATTGTTGTTGTTGTTGGCACTCCGTCGCTTACGACGTCGAGGGTTCCAGTTGATCCGATCAACGGAACAGCCTGCTCGTGAAATTAACGTGCAAGTGGCTGAGCACTCCACAGACACGTGTACCCTTAACGTAGTTCTCGGATATTCAGCGTGACACAGTGTGACAAGGCTGACCCTTTGAATTACAGGCACAACAGAAACAGGAAGTAAGAGTGAGAGAGAAAGTTGTGGTGAAAGAGTACAGCAGGGTTCGCCACCATCCCCTGCCGGAGCCCCGTGGAGCTTTAGGTCTTTTCGCTCAATAAACACTCAAAACGCCCGGTCTGGGGATCGAAATTGCGATCCTATGACCGCATGTCCGCTGCCCTAACCACTGGGCCATTGCGCCTCCAGTACATACATAATCATTGGTAACGCACACAACCCCAGTTTATGTCTGGCGCGAGCCTACACGCACAACCATCGATAATGTCGGGTGCACGCGCATACGCATACAACCACTGCTAAATAAAGTGTGACTGGCACGCACCCAATACTAGTAATGTCTCTCTCTCTCTCTCTCTCTCTCTCACGCACAACTCATGAGTGAACCTCACCCTAGGATCACCTATAAACTGATGTAATCTGTCCGAAATCTGTTTCGTGTCATAACATTCCAACTGTGCTAGTTAATGGCCTATAGAACCTAGAAACAACACACATTCTGTTATAGTTAACAATAATATTTACTGTCAATGCCATTACGCCCTCTTTTTTGCGTTACTATTTTGTTTATCTTGGGTTTATATTACAAACCAATAGTAATGTCAACAAATGCTGTTTGGGGAGATGAAAAAGAGGTAAAGGGTTATTTTTTTTATACAAGGTGATTTGCGCCGATCGTTTCATTTCATAACAAAACATAGCATTGTTTAATAATAATAGTAATAATAATGATAATAATAATGATATAATTATTTTTGTGAAGGCAATAATCTATATAAATCAAAAACGCAAAAAAAAAGTCACACACTCATACTATAATACAAGTATGAGCTCTTTGCAGACAAAAATGCGTTCTTATACAGCTGAATCATAAATGAAACTTGGCTCTGTAATAAACGTTTCTTAGGAATTGCAGAAGAATTCGTATCAATAAATATTAAACATCTTTCCTACTGTGCATACTACAAAACAGTTAAGGTGAAGCGAACGCGGTTGTATCTACATGATCGCTCAACTTGGTAGAGATAGCAATAAAATATCTTCAGTTCAAATTCTACTGTGGCAAAAGTTTAAGAACACAATTGAAGAATTTAACTATTAAATATTCAAAACGAAGTCATTCAAATGATGTATGATCTGCGAGTAAGCAACATTTATTATCATAGTTTAGATTTTTAAGGATGGATGTAAAAAAAAAAACAAGCAAAGTAATTTTTACTTGGGGGATGGCTGAAAATCAGCGCAACCCATAGATCTGTTTATTTTTGACAGTCTGTGAAGCATACATGCTGCTATTAGTTGTAAATGGTGCAGCGTAACGGTGTGCATATGTTTTATTGTCCAGTATTTTTTCTTATACGCCTATACGACGGGGTGCTGAAGAGTTCCTAGCTTTGCGTAAAAGAAAATACAGGAGAATTGGTTAATTATGATTTTATTCAACATATTCCCCTCTCAGATTCATACACTTATTGTCGCGGTCCTTCAGTGTTTCAAAGCCCTCTAAAAGAACTCGGAAGGCTGGGCCTCCAACCAGGTCATTCATGACAGGAACTTTTCAGCATCCCCTCGTAGATTCCGGTGATGACCATGCGTAAGTAGGGAAAGTAGGGATCGCCTGATCTCAATTATAAACTATATTTTGGAGCATCCTTTGTTTTCCGGTTTCATCCATGAGAAGTAATTGACCATTTGTGTCTAATTCTTACTGATCGGACAGCATTTCAGCCGTGACCTGCTTTTCTCCAAATATATTCAAGACTAACACCACACACCCACGCACGTCCATTTTGAAGACAGTGCAGTGATATTTAAAGAAGTCTTGGATGTTAATACTAGCAGTGGGTTCTGTTGCATAGTGGTTTCCTCGTTGTTTCGTTAATTAGTCGGTTAAATGTTGATAAATATTCTGTTGTGTCTGGGGAGAGTCATTCTCTTTTGGTGTTTTATAATCTAACACACTCACCAGTAAAATTTCCACTTACTTCTTTTTTTGTTTTTCTAAAATTTTCGTTGCGTCTTGCAACCTTTTCAATAGTTAGTCTTTTAATGTACTTCAGCGACATGTCAGTAGCTTCTTTGGCGTTAACACGTCAATGATAAGCGTGATAAGTAGAACTTCCGGTGTACTGAAAGATGATGCTCTTTCTCTCTTCCTCATCTTTCCCTATCCTTGACATTCACACGCACACTTACGCGCACACACTCACACATCCTTAACATTAAATTTTCCAGTGCTGGAAGACTATATCGTCTCTCAATGTAGGGTTCATAACCTTTTTATGATTTTAGACCACCAAAGGATATGTCTCTATACCCGCTTTTACCAATGGGCCTATATTATCACCACCACTCCTATAGGCTATCTGTATAGCTTCAAAAGAAAACCAAAGGTTTAATTTATATTTGAGTAACCAGGAAAAGAATATTTAAGACAATCATGAAGATTTGTCTGTCATGTTTATTAATAGAAAAACAACGCGTTATGTCCTGGTATGATCATTATGCCAGTAATAATAAACACGCGCATTGATTAATTATCACTATTTTTTTTTTGTTAGTCAATCAGTTAAATATCTAACCAAATAACTAATCGATCGTTTCTTTAATGTGGTGGTTAAACAGTCAATCGTTTGATTGTAAAAATCTAATGAAGCTGATCGTGACCTTATCAGTGACATGCCCTAACATGTTAAACAAACGGTCAATTAGTTAGTTGGTTTGATATTTAACTGATTTACTAACGATACAGAAGTGAAATTGAAACAGTGCCTGTGTTCATTATTATTGGCGTAATGACCCAAAGACGAAGCAAGATTTGTTTCAATACATGAATCTTGCAAACCAAATACGAAAACGAAGACACATATATGCTAACTTTGATTCACCTATTTCTGATCATCGTCAATGTATTTATTTCTTATTGAAGATTACATTAAAAAAACTAAACCTTTTAAATCTTTTTTTTTTTATATACTTGGACTTCGTTATAATTCGTTATAATTCTGACTCTTGCAAATGATTGAATCATCGTATTATATTTGTGTGGCCAGGCCATATTAAAATAACTACCGTGTTAAAAAAATAAAAATTACATAGTATAGTCTTTGATAAATTGTCTAAACAATAAGACGAGACTGCCATAACTGGAAGTGTTTTTATTATGTGTTTAATCCGCCAGGGCTTTGCAAGGAGCTAAACAATAATAATACTATTTGTACCAGTTTCATGAATATCATCGTTATTGATTTCTTACAAAGATTTGAGTCGCAAATTTCAAGGTGACTTAGTGAATTGAATACATCACTGACATTTATGTTGCTCATCAAAACTATTGTCAGTTATTATTACTATTAGTATTAAGGCGAGCTGGCGGAGCGTTGTCACGTTTGACAAAATGTTTAGCGGTGTTTCTTGTCTTTACATTCTGAGTTCAAATTCCGCTGAGGTCGATGTTGTCCTTTCACTCTTTCTGGGTTGATAAAATAAGTATCAACTAGCACTGGAGTCAATGTAATCAACTTCTTCCTCCCCTCAAAACACTGGTGGCCTTGTATTAAAACTGCTGTTAGATGGTAGTCAATGGAACACTGGATCAAATGCTTTGTAGTGTTTAGCTATGTCAATTTACGGTCTTAGTTGAAATCTTGCCGTCAACTATGCCTTTCTTAGTTTATGGAATTTATTTTATTTTGAATTTTATACCGCTTATTATGAACAATAACCTCGTTGGTAATGAGTTTCTCATTTTCTAAGCGACTCGGTAGGACAAATTTCACAGAAAACTTACCTTCGAAGGCACAGAGGCACCGGATTTTTAGCTGAGGTTTACATCTTCCATTGATATGCATCACCAACAGAAAGTGTGTGTGTGTGTGTGTGTGTATATATATATATATATATATATATATATATATATATATACATACATATACACACACACCATCCCCGCGTGCGATGGGCCACGTACAGTTTCCATTTAATTTCCACTCACCAAAATTGACCAACACAAAGCTATAATAAAAGACCCATGCACTGCATATTGGAATGAAACTCAGGAACAACTTTGTAAAGTGAATTTCTTTAACACTCAGGTATGCAGGAGACAATTCAAAGGACTACACTATATGTATGGCCCTGTGTGTAAGTTAAGAATTATTGTCATTTGGAATTGTACCATGCTTATACAGTACCGAACTTTCAATAAATGAAGATTCAAGATTTTATAAAATCTGGACATTATATTGAGCGGACGCTTGAATTACTTGTGACCATAATTTTTGCTACTTACTAATTCATTATACTTAAGCTACAGGAGGGGATCTGAGAGGTGTTATTGAATAAGATCAACTCATAGCAGACTACCACCATGTTATTAGTTTAATCGCTCTCATATCTTTACGACAAATTATCAAAGCAGAAATACCCTTCACAATCCTGAAAATTAATAATGAGGTTGCAAATGTTTAAGCTAAATTTAACACCATGCACTTACCTCCTTGGTATCTTCTCTCGAAAAGTAGCTGCAAAGAACATGTTAATAGACGACTTACCTTCTCTGCGCAGAAATCAATCTCAGCATGAAAAAGGAAAAGTAAATATATGCTCTTTAAGCTTCAAGGGTGAGGCCTGGGGTGAAGCCGGGGGTTTTGGCACGTAGCGTTAGATTTAGTTTTAAACATTTGCATCTTCATAATTTTTACATGACGGGCAGAATGTTTCCACCTTTCATAATATTTCTAGTGCAAAGGCGGCGAGCTGGCAAAAACGTTAGCACGCTGGGCGAAATGCTAAACGGTATTTCGTCTGTCTTTATGTTCTGAGTTCAAATTCCGCCGAGGTCGACTTTGCCTTTCATCCTTTCGGGGTCGATAAATTAAGTACCGGTTGCGTACTGGGGTCGATCTAATCGACTGACCCCTCCCCCCAAATTTCGGGTCTTGTGCCTAGAGTAGTAAAGAATATACTTCTAGAGCAGACATGGGCAAAATTTTTCGAGAAGCGGGCCACATGAGACATGGTTCATCATCAGGTAAGCCACATTCGTCGTCATCATGCGTTGTACTCCTGCAGCGCATTGATGACATTACAACGAAAAGTCTTCTCGATTAAGCACGACTTTTCTTAATTTAACAGTAACAAACTTTCCTAAAAGACCTTTTAGGAAAGTTTGTTACTGTTAGATTAAGAATTTTTCAGCTGGCGAATCGATAGCTTCCACTTGGTAACTGCATATTCAACTATAGACTGAAATTTGTAGTTTTTTTTCTCTTTATTCTCTCCCTCTCTCTCTCTTTTAGTCCCCATCTCTCTTTCCGTTTTGCGATCTCTTTTACACACATACTCACACTCACCTCTATCTCTCTATTCCTTCCTTTCTCTCTCTAAATTGTTGACTGGCACAGATTAACATTTTGCGTTGCTAAGGTTTTTGTCATCAATACATCGTCCTAAAATCACTGTAGGCATTAGACATTTTTTATTCGTATAATTTATCATTTTCTCAGAATAATATTCTGTCGTAGAAAAGTAGCTTTGTCCATATAAGAACACTCAAAAACTTATATCCATTCTTCATCTACTTCTTAAAGGTACAGACTATTATGAAGTACCAAAATTTCGTCGGAACATCTAAACGCATTCTCCTCGTCTCATAACTTTTGAGACATCATCATTTTTGAATCATTCTTTATAAATCATTTTCTCAGTTTATTAATATTGATTTTCAAAAAAGGCGGCGAGCTGGCAGAAACGTTAGCACACCGGGCGAAATCCTTAGCAGTATTTCGTCTGCGTTTACGTTCTGAGTTCAAATTCCGCCGATGTCGACTTTGCTTTCATCCTTTCGGGGTCGACTAAGTACCAGTTGCGTACTGAGATCATTCTAATCGACTGCCCCCCCCCCAATAAAGAAATTTCGGGCCCTGTGCCTAGAGTAGAAAAGAATATTGATTTTCAAAAAATAGATGACTATAGTAATGTCTCCGTTGAGAACTAATCCACCAGCCTCTGCTTAAAATCAGAAACGAATCTATATTTGCATCTGGTATTTTTCAGAATCATAAAAATTATTCATTTTTGAAGTGAAAGAATGTTTTGATAGATGTACGAATGGTATTTAGTCACACGAGCTAACAAGAAATTCTCTGTGTGGTCTTTTAACCTGTTAGAAATAGCAGCCGGATGGACTTCGAATCGTATTCAAACATTTACTTTTTTTTTTATTACTGGACGGACATGCTTAATTATAATTATACATACACGGACAAAAAAAAAAAAAAAAGACGTGGACGAGACAAGAATAGTTAGAATGTCGTCAGTCCATGCATCTGCTCATTGAGGAACAGATCCAAGGTTAAAGCACAACTAAGACGTTCGCATACACGTGCATTAAGATACTAGTACACGAATCACTGCTAATTTAAAGCTAAAAAGTAATGGCACATCAATAAAGCTATTATGACTCTTTGCTGCAATGAGTGCACCGAAGCAACAAATTCAGACATCCCTTGCTTTATGGAAGTGTTGTATAACCTGGTAAATCAGTGAGAAATTAGGTTTTGCCTTACAGAATTCCGCGTTTCCACACCAATTTGAGGAACGTAATGCATGCGTAACGCAAGGTATGCCTGTAGATATTTTCTGTCTGTGTGCTGTTCTTACTTTACGATGTCAGACTTGTTAAACTAAAGCTGTCGACGGCTTAACAGCCTGAACCTGCGCAAAACAGTTCGACACTTAGGGAGCTCTGCCCTCAATGTTTGTACAGTTTCCTTTCCAAAATCATTCTATGTCTTTTATTATAATTGCTTTCACACGCAAGTTATTTCATAGGAATATTAAGTCTACTACAGTTCTTACTTGATTTATTTTTGATCCCATAAGAACTGAAACTAATGTTGATGGCGGTGAGATTTGAACTTAGAACGCAAACCGTTGTAAACTAAGTATTGCTGCTTTTTGTCCGTTGTTCTAACGATTTTGCTAACGTTTTGAATACTCCTCACGTTACCATAGGCTCATATTTATACTTGGACATAGACAAGTATGCATACAAGTGCGTCTACACACATGCACTTACGGTTATCCATCAAATTCGCAGTCTGACCTCGTCTAGATATATTATACATGATACAGAGAGCAAAGCTTCCTATCATAAAAATGAATATAATAGAATATACGATGTGAATAAGAATTGCGATTATCATATCTATATACTGATATTGTTATTTATTTTCCCCTAGTATACAAAACTCGTTACAAAATTGACTTACAGGACATGTGATGTTGCACAAATACAACTGCATAGAAAGTAGAGGTGGAGCAAAGACATTACATATTCATTATGTGTAATGTCTCGTAAAACAATTCATACAAATAGACGTATAGACTAGTTACACACACACACACACAAATCATAGATCAGTGCTTCCATCAGCTCCCACTCGATCTATATCTTGGTATATCCTTAAGTGTCTATTATCTTTTGAATCGGCGAGCCGCAGCGTGCTAAACATCCTCAGAGTTATTATCCCTTGAACGATAGTAGACCACCAATAACGCCATTTTCGTGGGGTTAATGTCCATCTTGTATTTAGTGTCCAATTAACATATTAACTAGTTGATTATCCTTCAGATAATGCATCAAATTGCGCATGTGACTGTTTCGCTTTCAATTCACTGTAAAGTCGAGTACCTCAGTAAGGTATGATTTTCTTTCTGAATCTTTCACCATTTCTGACTGGGAAATTTATTTCTGTTTTGGTCTTCCCTCCAGCTGGCCATCCTTTCTCAGTTTCTTTTTTAACCCCCGATAACTAAAGACAATAGCCAGGCCCCAATGGAAGAGACTCGACTTCTTCGTCTCCAACTCCCTGATGAATTTCGTTGTCGGTTTCATTCGTTGCTTCCTGTAACAGGCCGAAGCGACCTTATTCACTGTTTCTGAAGCTGCAACTGGTGAAGATTCTGAGTCTTGTTGTGTCTGTTGCAGCCTCTACTGCCCTTTTATTTTGTATTTCGACTCCTAGTAGAAAACTCTGAAATTGCCCTTACTGCCAAATGTGTAGTTATGACGTTATTTCTGCACCCACGACGGTGCACACCTCTGTAATGTCTCTGTATCCTTTCAAGATCCTGAGAACTTGTATATCCATACTTACTCCACCAAGCACCTGTCGTTATCTCAGCGCTTATAAGCTTGCCTACATGGTGGCATTAAAAAAGACTACTATCCAAGAGTAAACAGTCACCAACATTCTTTGCGTTACGCCACCCTAAATATTGTAACGGGAGTCTCTGGGTACCTGTGTAATGTAATAGTTTATCCTGAATTTTCACCTTGCTTATTATAGTCAATTGAATACGGTTAAAATATATCTCTGTATTTCATCATCTTACTTTACCCCTATCAAGTCCTCAATATACATTCACACACACAAATGTACAAACCCACGCACATACATATATAAGCATCTGAACACTTTCGTGCACAATGATAAACACCTGAACGCTTATACAAATGTGTATATGTCTGAAAGAAATTACATTCATATACATGAGGTAGTTATTTTTTTAATTCATCACGAAATAAATCTATAAATCACGCCGTGATGTATTTATAGATACATTTTTTGTTCGTCGCTTTTATATTTATATAATAGTTTCATACAAGAAATTGATAAAGACTTGATCTATTTTACTCCTTCAATGGAATAATATTATTATCGAAGACAATCGTTAAAACAAAGGAGTTTCTTGAGGAATCTCTTTTGTTTCGCATTATGTAAAGGTTTTATTCATTGTTTATTTGTAAGAATGGTGTATGTATGGTTGAGTTGTTGGATCAACAGATTATATTAGATATATTTATTTATTGTTGGCGAAGGAATAAAGCTGTATGAATCGATTCTCATATAAAGTTCCAATTTATTTCTGGTATTTTGTTTTACAACTGGAGAACAGAAAACTGTTTTATCTTTTTTTTTTTTTTTTTTTTACCTCAGAACATAAAACCGTATTATCTAGCGTGTTTATAAGTGGTGGTAAGGAATAAGAAGTTATTAGTGAAATGTTCCAAAGGTTTTCCCACCTACCCAGGTTGGTCACATTGAGATTGATACCCATCTAAACAATTCCAAATCAATATTTACAGAAAATATAATGGACCGAGAGAAAACCGGTTATGTGGACGGATGTTTGCAATACAGTGACTTCGCTAAAGGGGCCGATGTAATCCATTTACCTCTCGCCCGAAATTGCTGGCGTTGTGACAAAATTTGAAACCGATAGTGTTTGTGAGTGCATGCTTGTACGTTATAAGCCATACTCTCTTACATCGTTATGCAGGAGGAACAATGATAAAGATGCAGCTCTATACAGAAGCAACTAATAATGTGGCGCTGTAACTTAAGGATATAATCTCGGAGAAACTAAACTTCGAATTGAAAACGAATTCATTATACACCTCTGCTACTAAATTATGGCAAGGAAGTATTCATTGTGTTGTTTTAGGTCTAATATATATATATATATATATATATATATATATATATAAATGTAACCGTACTTGGACTATTGGCGATTTTTTTTCTTCCTTCTTTCTCTTTGGACTTTCCTGTTTTCAAAGAAGAGCTATGCTTGAAACGTAAAACAACTACACTCTTTTTTCTCTGAGCGTTTTATTAATACGTTCTTTTATACTCTAGGCACAAGGCCCGAAATTTTTTTTGTGTGTGTGGGAGGAGGCAGTCGATAAGATCGATCCCAGTACGCAACTGGTACTTAATTTATCGACCCTGACAGGATGAAAGTCAAAGTCGACCTCGGCGGAATTTGAACGAAATACGGTTAGGCATTTCGCCCGGCGTGCTAACGTTTCTCCCAGCTGGTCGTCTTATTAATACATTGCTTGTGCTACATCTTCACGTTTGTTTGTTTTTTTTTTCTTTTTCTCTGTGTTTTTGAATTGACTACTAACATATATGGCTGTGTGGTAAGAAGCTTGCTTCCCAGCCACATGGTTCAGGGTTCAGGGGATGGCTACTGACATTAAGCTTGAGGATTATATAATGTACAAGTATAAGGAAAAAATATTTCATTATATTGGTTCCGCAGTGCCTAAACACGAGCCGCCTCTGCTACACAGATGCACCGTCTGGGAATAGTTGACTAATTTCTCTGAACTCGCACTTAGTTGTCATAAAAATCAAAGAATTCTTTAGACGTATTCCTAAATAAACAAAATCATAGAAGTTCACGACTGGAATTTCTTCCATCATAAATCAATGGGTCTAACCTGAATTTAACCAATAATACAAGCAACTTTATAAAACTGTATAAGGTAACTCAAAAAAATTACCGATGCTAATTTTTTTTTTATTTCCCGGTACATATGCACGCTACATGAGTAAAAGAGAACGAGTATACGGAATGAGAGGTACAAATTACGGAGCTATCTCAAGACAGACACATTATTGATAACGGTAGAAACCTCCTTTTGATCCAATCAACGAACAGATTTTATGTGTCAATGCAAGTTGAAGTTACCACTGCTGCTGCTGCTGCTACTACTACTACTACTAATAATAATAATAATAATGAAAATGATAATGATGATAATAATGATAATAATAATGATAATAAATATTGAGGGAAACTATGAGAAAAATGTTAATAATGAGGCGAAAAACAAAATAACCAAAAATATCTTTTCAAAAATAAACAATATAAAAATAAATCAACCACAAACAATAAGCTGCTGCTGCTACTGCTGCTGCGGATGATGTTTTGCGCTGATAATAAAAGGAACACGAAATATAAGGTGACACTAAGTGCAGTGAATGAAGAAGCTGAAGTGTCTGTCTACAATTTACACTTCTGCTGTCATCTCGGTTGCTTGAAGCCCTAGTTATTTTCGCGCGCGCGCACACACATTTATAAATAGAATAAAAAATTAAAACATGTAATGTTAAGGAATTGGGAGGGGTAGGACATGGTGGATGTTATTTGGAGAATATTGTATTACGTTAAGGATTTTTTTATATATGTATTTCCTTTTTCCCTCTAGTTTTGAGACAACTTTAGATGAAAGGTATCATAATTTGCCCTAATTGTAACTAAATAATAACAATTATAATAATTTACAATAATTTATAATTTAAAACAATAATGACTGAGATAATAATTATGGTAATTATGACGGTTTTACAAAACGCCTTACTTTAGCACATGGAGCAAATAAGTAATATAAAACAAGCAGAATATGGATTGATATGCTAGCACACATAGGGATGCATGTATGAGTACATAATTATTCATTCCTTAAATTTATTAACAAAATTTGTTTTGAAATTCGATGTGGGTGCCGGGTCTCCTGAATGCATTTTGGAATAACTCGTAGGTTTTTGTTCACTTGTTTGTTTGTTTTTTTAATATCTTTTTTTCTTTTTTAGTCTGGTATTTCATTTAAACGGTTATATTGTTCATTGCTTGCAATTAAAACAAAAACAATTATCGTCTAGTTTCCTTGTCTATTCAGTGTGAATGACATAAAATTGATGGAAAGTTTCCTTCACTTAAATCCGCAAAAGATCTCTGTTGTTAGTTGTTTATAATACCTTTTTGTCGTTAATACTAAGTCAGAATAGTACATACGATCTTCTCTTTGTAAATAAGGGATCGCATCGCAAAATTTATACGGAAGGGAGTAATCATATGAAACAGGAACAGAAGTGGGACTAAAATTAACTATATTTTCCCCTGATAGCATTTTTGGGAAGAGGCACTTTTAACGTTTTTTTTTTTTTCTTTTTTCGTGGTGGTGATTGGTGTCACACAAGGACTACTCCAGGCAACACCAGTTATAGCTACACCACTAAATAAGGAACACGTAAATGTTACGCACTGTCTTTCTTTGAGAAATGTTGGAGGTGATCAATTACAAGTTATAACTCTGGGTGGATAGAAGGCAGTGACGATCCTAACTGGATTTGAACTCAGTGTAAATGGAGGTAATGAAATAGCTCACCACCATTTTACATGACGTCTCGTTTCTGCCATTTACCTCCTTTCATTCATAATCACAATACTGTTATTATAAAACGAATGTTTCTCTGTGTGTAATGTATAAATAACTTATAAGAAGAATAGTGTGTAATTGGTTTAAAGATAAATTAAATTATAATCTTTCAGATAATTTATTTTTTTAAAAATTATTGAAATATTTGAGAATTATTTGATAAAGAAAATATTGAAATTTTGTAGTCAAAAATGAAAATTTCATGAGCAGAATATGATTAAAATAATTTTCATTTTTCTGCATCATTTATATTCGAATTGCAATTGTGATGTTGCACATGTTTGAAACGGAAAAGCGTCGAGCTAATTACGTTACAGTATTTAAGCGCATTCCTCCACAATTTCGAGAAAGCGTGTGGTGGAGCGCGCGCGTGTGTGTGTGTGTGTGTGTGTATGCATGAATATGCTTGCGTTTGTATGTACTTGTAATTTATCTTGAGTAGTTCACTAGGATTGATTTAAAGTTATTCTCTTTTATAAAATGATAATAATAATGATAATAATGATAATTTTCGATTATTACTTAAGGAATTTGGCTCCCATGAAATATGTTGAAGCGAAATGAAATGTCAGGAAATTGTCATTTGCCAAAATGGTGAATGGTATGTGATGTGTATATTTCTGTGTTGTGAGTTTGCATGTTCCAGCATACATATATGTAGCGTGCTTCTGCGTGTGTGCGTATGATTATCAAGTGTGGCAAGTGACGTGTTTTAGTAAAGGGATATCAACGATGTCACTTTAAATTGTTTAAAGTTTTGAGTCATTTTACACATTCAATTTTGTTTGCTATCTCTTGCAAATTATTTTATTCAATTTGAAAAAATTCTGGCTGCCCTTGCCACACACACACTATCCAAAATGTTCTCTCTTTTTCTCTTATATATCCTTTTACTCTTTTACTTGTTTCAGTCTTTTGACTGTGGCCATGCTGGAGCACCGTCTTTAGTCGAGCAAATCGACCCCAGGACTTATTCTTTAGAAGCCTAGTACTTATTCTATCGGTCTATTTTGCCGAACCGCTAAGTTACGGGAACATAAACACACCACCATCGGTTGTTAAGGGATGTTGGGAGGACAAACACATACACACATACATATATATATATACATATATACGACGGGCTTCTTTCAGTTTTCCGTCTACCAAATCCACTCACAAGGCTTTGGTCGGCCCGAGGCTATAGTAGATAACACTTGCCAAAGATGCCACGCAGTAGGACTGAACCTAGAACCATGCGGTTGGTAAGCAAGCTACTTACCACACAGCCAATATATATAATTTTAAAATTTAAATTTACTCTGTTCTACAATACTTTAAACTCTCTCATCCTTTCTCTTTCCTGTTTTTTTTCTTGTCTTCTTTCTCAACCTATCACTCATTTTGTTTTCCTCCTCCATGCTCTACCTTGACCTCCTCCGTGCTCTACCTTGACCTCCTCCGTGCTCATTCTTCTCTGTCATCAAATAACTTCCCTGATATGTTAATTCAATAACTTCAAATCAAAGAAAATGCACTCACAACAGCTAAGACTGGGGAAGAGTACTCTCTACAAACATAAAAAATACCAGCATGCCGCAACTACTTATTGACTAATTCAATTGCTGTGTATGAAACTTTTATATACTTCTGATGTTTGTGTGTGTGTGTGTGTGTGTGTGTGTGTGTGTGTGCATAATTGCTTGTGTGTGTATATTTTATATATATATATATATATATATATATTGTGTGTGTGTGTGTGTGTGTGATATAAAATTTCCGTCGTAGAGTAAGAAATGGTATTTGCGGATTTTCTATTAATTCGAAAGAGTTTTATAGAGTGGATGTCCTCTTTTTCAGTTTTCAGGTAGCCGCTGTGTGATTTTTGTTCATGCGCTCATTGGCTGCAGTAAAGCATCCTTTTCAAATGCAGAGTGTTATAACCGCCTCCCCTTAACACACACTCACACGCACACGCACACGCTAAATACTGTCTTAAAGGTAGCACGTACTTTTACGTTTGTGTCGGTGTTGATGATAACATCAATATCAACTATGATCGTAAAAGCGAAATTACACGTGGTGTAAAGTATATTTTGTAATTCAATCTGAATAGCGTAACTCTGATAAGTGAAAGTTGTTTCTTTTATCTCTAAGAGAACAAATAAATCAGTTACTGATTCAGGATAGAAGAGTCGCAATAAGTGTACAACACAACTTTCAAAAAGACTTTCATAAACGTTACATTTAGACTTAAACATCTGATGTTGTGGGCGCCAGTGTGTGTGTGTGTGTGTGTGTGTGCGCGCGCGTGTATGTATAGGTGTATATATCCTGGTATATATATATATATATATATATATATATATACATGTTTACTACACCGTGTATACTGCACGCGTACGTATCTATATATATGTATGTATGTATATGTATGTATATATTTGTATATATGTATTTATATATGTATGTATATATGTATTTATATATGTATGTATATATGTATTTATATATGTATGAACATAAATATATCTATGTATGTATGTATGTGTGTATATATATATATGTATATATGTATTTATATATGTATATATGTATTTATATATGTATATATGTATTTATATATGTATATATGTATTTATATATGTTTATATGTATTTATATATGTATATATGTATTTATATATGTATTTATATATGTATGTATTTATATAGATGTATATATGTATGTATATATGTATGTATATATGTATATATATATGTATATATGTATACTATATATATGTATATATGTATATATATATATGTATGTATATATGTATGTATATATGTATGTATATATGTATATATATGTATATATGTATGTATATATATATGTATATATATGTATGTATATATATATGTATATATATGTATGTATGTATGTATGTATATATTATATGTATATATGTATGTATATATATATGTATATGTATGTATTTATATATGTATATATATGTATATATGTATGTATGTATCATATATATGTATATATATGTATATATGTATGTATATATGTATGTATATATGTATGTATAGATGTATGTTGTATAGTATGTATATATGTAGGTGTATAGGTATGTATGTATGTATGTATGTATATATGGATGTTATATTTGATGTTTCTGTATGTATATGGTGGTAATATGTAGGGATGTAGATGTTGTATGTGTGATGATATGATAGTATGTATGGATGTATGTAGATATTATGGAGTGGTAGATGTATTTGATATAGGAGATATTATAGTTTGTAGTGTGGGTGTGAGATTTGTTTATATGGTTAGGGAGATGTTGTTGTTGAGTGGTTGGTGTGTGTTGGTTATAGTGTGAGGTAGTGTATATGTGGTTTGTTAGATGTGGTTGTGATGGGATGGGTGGTGTCGGGAGGGTGTTAGTGATATGATGTTATGAGTTGGTGGAGTGGGTGGGTGAGTGAGTGTGAGGTGTGTGTGTGTGTGAGTGTGTGGGAGAGTGTGTGTGTGTGTGATGTGAGTGGGTGTGAGTTGAGGTTGTGTGAGTGATTTGGTGTGTGTGTTGGTGTGTGTAGTGGTAGTGTGTGTTGGTAGTGTTTGATGGTTGTGTGTGGGTGATGTGTGTGGGGTGCTGTGTGTTTGGAGATGTGAGAGAGAGGTTTGTGTGTGGGTTGAGTGTTTGTTAGGTGGGGGGTGGTTGGTGTGGGGTGTGTGGCGTGGGTGTGTGGTTGGGAGGGTGAGTGTGG
>NC_142931.1:50355826-50449836 GCF_046866305.1 Octopus bimaculoides | reverse complement strand
TCTCTCTCTCTCTCTCTATATATATATATGTCTCTTTCTCTCTTTCTCTTTCTCTTTCTCTCGAAATGAGAAAGCGTTATTAGTCTTGGCTGAATATTGGCTATACACTAAGAGCTGTTGGAAGTGATATGCATAACATACATGCACGCCAGCGTTTGTATGTGTGCACGGGCACACATGCAGATATATGTGCATATGTATTTCATACGTGTGGGTATTATGTCGCATAAGTATTCTTATATTTTATCACTAGTTTCACTTACTGGGCTGCTAGTATCTTGGAGTACTTCTTTCAAATGTATTGTTCATTATATCGGCTCTTCTACTGATGTATTTTTTATGACCCCCCCCCCCCCCTCTAATTGAAAGCAAATTTGATATAGGCGAATGTATAGTCTGCTCAGAATATAGTGACGTAATGAAGTGCTACAGTATTTCCCTGGCTTTCTATACTGAAACTATGACGAGAGGGACAGACCTCCAATTTATATTCAAAATAACCATCAAAATTTGACTAAACAGTGTATGATATGACTGTATAATTCAGCTGCCTTTAGCTGAAATTTATCTGAATTAATATTTGCTAATTTACATTAGCGTCTTTTTGTTAGCCTCCGTGGTGGATAAGAATGTTAAAATAGTGTCGAGTGAATAAGTTTAATATATTTGATTTGGCGTGCGATGTGCCTTTAGGAAAGCTATATCAAATATAACACCTTACCAGTGGAGAAATGATATATATGTGTGTATATATATATATCTGATTTTCTCAGTCTGGGGTGTTTCACATCACCACTCCTGTATGTGTTTTTGTCCCAGCTGTTGGCCCATTTGGTGCATAAGGGAGCTTGATTCCACTGCCCTCGTCTGCACCTCATGACGGGTTGTTGGTTTTATGTATATATATATATATATATATATGAGAGAGAGAGAAGAAAAGTGCGTGCGCATATGAGTGTGTGAATCAATTTATACACCTATCAGTGCATTAATTCTTTTGGGATTATATAACCAATTCAAAGAAAACACAATGGAAAGAATAAATGAGGAATCTTTTACGTGCCTACTCAACACGGTAGACATAACAGCCAAAGCTCCCTCATATAATTCCTTACTATCTTCAGATGTCAAGTTGACTACAAATAGTGTAGTCCTAGAGACGAAATGTAAACATAAGGACATTATGGAAGACACTAATCAAGATCGAAGTCTTTTGACCATCGATCTACTCGGTTACTGATCACTTATCGTTAACCTACGACAACAACAATGATAATTATTGACTGATAATTATTTTGTGATAATTATTATGTATTTTCTAGCATTATGCAATCTTATTAATACCTAAAATAATTATATAAATCTACCATATATTGGATAAATTCATTTTTGAAATGTTCAACATCACGGAACAAGAACGAATATGACACTTCTAAGAACCTAAGTATGGAACGAGGTTGAGGGCATAATTTCTTTTAAATTATTTTTCTCACCAATAACTTCGTCTATGCAACGTTTTTAGTTTTTGTGTCGAGCAAAAATGTTCGGTGAAGTTAGATTACCTATTCCTATGCTTAACAAAAACGTTCTCCTATGCATATTTTCTGCTAGATCGTTGCAAATGTGTGGCCTACATATATTTACATGCATGCACACATTTCTACATAGAAGTGTATACGTATGCATCATTTCATTCATATATGAAGATAATCATGTCGAGATCCAGTAGAACTGAATATGATGCCAAACTCGATGGAAAAATGATTTTGCATTCTTTTTCTTAGACGCAAAGCGTAATGTTTTGTTAAAGAAAGGAATATTTACTGAGATTTATGGTTTCTTTAGTCACTAGCGATGATTCTTTCTTTATAAAAATGATTTTATTTAGGCAATGCTTCACTTTGTAAGATAATCCGATAACTTATCTTTCATTGATGGAGGAAGTAATTTCGATGTTAGCAAGAGCTCAACTCCAGCAAAACTAAGACAAAGCAAGTGAAAATGTGGAGGTCTATTACTAGGTGGACGTTGACACAAAAATGCACGCTTATTCACACATACACGTGATGTGCTAACGAACTTATGCCTCTGCGTGCCCTTACGTACTCGCACTCTTAAATCTGCATATGAGCACATGCATCTATATAAATATCATTTATACTCTTGCTTCTGGTGAGGGTCAATATCTCGATACTTAACCCTGCAATGGCTTGCTTTCTACATTCACACGCCTCGCCATACCCAGCACATACAAATATTCACACGTATATGGACGATCACATATCCACTTCCAGACTAAATGGACGCAAATTGCCGAACGGCTAAGTTACGATGACGTAAACACACCAACACAGGTTGTCAAGCGATGAGGGGGGGGAACAGACGCAAAGACACACACACACACACACACACACACACACACACACAGAGGACGTTTTTCTTTCAGTTTCCGTCTACCAAATCTACTTTGGTTGGCGCGAGGGTATAGCGGAAGACACTTGCTTAGAGTGCCTCACAGTGAGACTGAACCCGGAACTATGTAGTTGGGAAGCAAGCATTTTATCACAAAGCCGCCCCTATAATGTATTTATTTGATTTCTAGCTTTTAAGTTTGTTTCAATTAATTTTGTCTCTTTTATGAAGCTTAAATTCTTACTTACTAATCCTTGACTTCGTTTCTCCTGTCAGCAGCAGCAGCAGCAGCAGTAGTAGTAGTAGTAGTAGTAGTAGTAGTAAAAGATTAATTTTTGAGAAATATTGGCTTCAAGTTTTGGCACAACGTCAGAAATTTCGAGGGAGATGGGCAAGTCGATTACACCGACCCCCTTCTGCTCAACTGGTATTTATTTTATCAACTCTGGAAGGCAAATTCGACTTCGGCGATATTTGAACTCAGATAGTAAAGACGGACGAAATGCCGCTAAGAATTTCGCCAGGCGTGTTAACAATTCTGTCAGCTCACCGTTTTATTTCCGATAGATAATAAATTCTCAAATTATATTGCATATGTTCTGGATTATACGGCAACCTGGTTATATAGTAATATTTCTTTATCACCCACAAAGGGCTAAACATAGAGGGGACAAACAAGGACAGATAAAGGAATTAAGTCGATTACATTGACTCCTGCACGTAACTGGTACTTATTTAAACGACCCTGAAAGGATGAAAGGCAAAGTCGACCTCGGCGAAATTTGAACTCAGAACGTAGCGGCAGACGAAATACTGCTAAGCATTTCGCCAACTTTATTTCTGATAGATAATAAATTCTCAAATTATATTGCATGTGTTCTAGATGATACGGCGACCTGGTTATATAGTAATATTGTGTGTGAGAATGTGTATGAAAATTGTCAGCCTTAAAACATTTTAACGTGGTTAAGTGTTTTGACTTGGGAAGATATTTTTGCTACTGATCCCCCTTGGAAAGGAGCACCCCGCTGTATAGAAAACAAGATAGTTGACGTCAGAATGTGTTGTTTAAGTGTCGGTTTGCGTTGACAAGATAATATAAACACAATAAATGTGGAGGTCAACTAAAACAGTAATGTCAAAGTGATGCTTGATAGTGAGATGGTCACTCCATTACTTACTAGCCCACAATCACTGAGTAAAATTTATACACCATTGCACTATCAGATGGCTGACAAGCGGAGAGAGAGAGTTTAAGAGGAGGGAGGAGAGAAGATGGAATAAGATTGGGAATGTTTATTTTATCCATTACTAGCAGAATTAATTAAAACGAATGCCACGAATCCTTGTTATATACTCGTACAGTATATGAACGCTGTCTGCGTCCTCATTCCTTTTTTATTAAAATTATTACCCCTCTCTACTCCTACCCCCTCTCTACTCCTACCCCCTCTCTACTCCTACCCCCTCTCTACTCCTACCCCCTCTCTACTCCTACCCCCTCTCTACTCCTACCCCCTCTCTACTCCTACCCCCTCTCTCTCGCTCTCTAGCATTTCATCACTCAACCTTGTCTAACCCTCGTCGCCTTTCTTCCAAGCATTAAAAAATTTTGCTTGATTTTTTTTTATGTATTCATTTAAAGCAAGGTTTTCCAAAATTTCGGTGTGTGACACTTTACTGACATATTTTGTCAGTTGTGTTGTTTTAATTTAAGCCTTGCGACACATCTAATCACTGTGGTGTGCTGTGAAACCCTGCCTAGATGATGATGATGATAATAATAATAACAATAATAATAATTTTTTATTGGCCACGAGGGCCGAACACAAAACAAATAGAGATAATACAAAACTGAGGATACGTGGGGTTTAACACCAAAATCGAGTAAACAAAATAGCAATGACAATTAACAATACAATTAAACAGTAAAAATTCCCCAAAAAAGGGGAAATTTCTCACAGGAACAAATGAGGAACCACACGCATCCTGATTATCCCGACCGCCAGGCACACCGCAGTAGGCACCTCTCTTCTTCTCAACTCCTTCGGTTTACAAGTTCAGAGTAGGCCCATTCACACGGGCCATCCTCGTCACATTTACCCACCTTTCAACAAAATTACTGGGAGGAAGAACTTCCCTCTCTACCTTCACTTTCCTTTTCAAATGGAACTTGAAAGGTAGACTGTATGATGCATTTGTGCAAACTGCCATGCTACACGGCAGTGAAACACGGGCCATGAATGCTGAGGACATGCGTAGACTTGAAAGAAATGAAGCTAGTATGATCCACTGGATGTGTAATGTCAGTGTACATACACGACAGAGTGTAAGCGCCCTGAGAGAGAAGTTGGGCACAAGAAGCAACAAATCTCGTGTGTAAGAGAGGTGACTGCGCTGGTATGGTCATGTGTTACGTATTAATGAAGACAGCTGTTTGAGGAAGTGCTACTCCCTAACTGTAGAAGGAACCTGTGGAAGAGGTAGACCCAGGAAGACATGGGATGAGGTGGTGAAGTATGACCTTCGAACATTGGGCCTCACAGAGGCAATGACAGGAGATCAGGACTTTTGGAGATATGCTGTGATTGAGAAGACCCGGCAACTAAAGTGAGATCGCAGCCACGCACTTCCAGCCCTGTTAAGAAAACTCCTGATGTGTCGGGCGATATGATATGCTTGAGAAGACCTGTTGAGTCAAGTAAAACCAATTTCGAAGCTTGAGCCGGTACCCTCTGACAGGCTCCCGTGCCTGTGGCACGTAAAAAGCACCAACCGATCGTGACCGATGCCAGTACCCCATGACTGGCTCCTGTGCCGGTGGCACGTAAAAAGCACCGTCTGAACGTGATCATTGCCAGGCCCGCCTTACTGGCTCCTGTGCCGGTGACACGTAAAAGCACCCACTACACTCTCGGAGTGGTTGACGTTGGGAAGGGCATCTAGCTGTAGAAATTCTGCTAGACCAGATTGGATCCTGATGCAGCCGCTGGCTCGCCAGACCTCAGTCAAACCGTTCAACCCATGCTAGCATGGAAAATGGACGTTAATCGATGATGATGATGAATACATTAAGTTAAATACTTCATTGTAACTTTCCTTGACTCACTATAGGGATTTCCTATCAGTAGGTTATCTCCCTTGGCTATGCGGCGCTACATGTAGACAAATAAACTTCCGCAGACTATCCACGCTATTGTTATTACTTTACGTGTTATCATGGATATAAAGCAGCTTGAGGATTCAGCTATCGAAGTACTTACTGTACCTGAGTAAAAGAAATATTTAAGATTATATGGACAATCTGTTACTGGAAGAAAGGCGGATTTGATTGAAAGGTTGAAAGGTATAAAAAAAAATTCTGTCGGTGAAGAATGTCAACAATGTAAATTCATCGGACGATAAGTCTGAAGTATCGGACGATACTTCAGACAGGAATAATCTACTCTCGGTGAAGTATTGCCTGATCCCAATCTGCTTTCAGCAATCATTCACTGATTTGGCCATGAGCATGATGAGGTGTAGAAGAGGTAGGGACAGTCACACTATAAAGTCTAATAATTAGAGGAATATTAGATTCAATGCTGTAAATGTATTATTCAATCAATCAAACACACACACACACATATACACAAAAATAAGAGGGATGACCAGCAAAAGTGGACTCCTATATGCTAGAAATAGATGCCGAATCGGCATCTATTTCTAGCATATAGGAGTCCACTTTTGCTGGTCATTCATCTTATTTTTGTATGTAATATAATTTTAATCTCCGGATTTTTTTAATATGCTAGACCACTGGTTCTAATTGATTAATATCAATGTCTACCCTTTATTAATATATATATATATATATATATATATAAATTCATAAGAATGGTACAACAAGGTACCGATATTTGCTGGAGAATAGCAATCGATATAAAAACGACGCTATTGTATAGCTTCACTGCGTATATAGGAACCCCCTGTAGATGCAGGCACTCCCCCACACTCTCTTTCTCTGTCTTTCACACACACACACACACACACACACACACACACACACACACACACACACACTGCCGCCGAAATCACCACCATCACCAGGCCGGTTCAAGGTACCGGCAATTCAGGCAGTCGTTCGGAGCGCCAAGGAGGACATGACAATGACAAGGAAACTTTCAAGACCGTCAGCATGTATACGCCGAAGTTCAGCTTTCCCGGGGTGTCAGCAACCCTAAAGCCGGCCCTGACCATCACGTCTAGTTTAGTCACTCATTCGTCTACTTTTTCCAAAAGCATGATTCTTTTATTTACTATTTTTTCACAGGCATTTTTCACAGACAGAGTTCATTATCCTAGCGTTTATAGTCTTAAATATCCATACATGTGTGTGGGAGATGTACCACTTATCTGAATAGATACACTATACTCGCTCAGAATAAACCTAATATTAATTATTAAATACATAGAAACTAAATTTTAAAATCATTATAAAATGTCAATTTAATGCATGAAATTAAGCGTATATAATTCAGTAAATGGTTACTAATTTGGTGTTAGACAGACATAATTTCCTGTGCTTTTCAAACCCAATGTTTATATGAAGCGCAAATTATTAATCCTATATTCAGCTGTTTAATACATTAAATTTAATGGAAATAAAGACAAAAATAATTCTGCCTTTTCATTCAGTGTCTTTACAATGTGAGAAGCGTGTCTGTGTTACATTGCGAGTGTGGTTTTCACTAATGATTGAGCTAATATTTTCATTATAAATACTAATATGTATGTGTGTGCGTGCATATATGAACAAGTATATGTACTCTATAATAACGTTAGATGCTTCCTTGATGCGTAAACTGAAGAACAACTCATTTAGCGTCAATTTGTTCCCGTAGTTTGTATGTGGATGGGTGCGTAAGATTTTTTTTCCAAAATAATTTTCGCATATTGTCTTAATGATTTTTGTTTTCAATTTTACTATATTCCTGTTGACTACCTACCAGCTACCCGGAGTATTTATAAATTACGTGCCTGCTGCATTTATTGAAGATGTATTAATCGCGCGTGTGTCTCTGTGTAAAAGAATATTTATTCATTAAGTACTCAGTCCAATCATTTGTTCTTTACTGAGTTTACTTTCTCAGGAATTTTACCCATGACGCTATACAGTCCTCATCGATTCGATAAGATCAATGTGATCGATGTTCAATTTGAACTTCTGTTAAATCGACGGCTACAGGAGAAACCTCTGGAGTGCGAAAGTCTTTTAGAGTGCTGCAATTCTGCAGAGAAATATTTGGAGAAAAGCGTTTAGTGTGGGCTATGAAGGAAAGATAAGATGTTGTTGGAGTGACGAGTAGAAACTTATATAGTGGTCTAAGCTGCTAGATACTTCAAGGAAGCAGGAACGACTGCACTTGCTGTATAACGCCAGAGACGAAACTTTGCTTCTGTGATCCAGAAGGCTGCTCTTTGTTGGTGAGAGCTTAGTAATCAGTTGCACAACTGTCTTGAGAATAGTGTGTGCGTGCGTGCGTGCGTGCGTGCGCGTGCGTGCGTGCGTGCGTGCGTGCGCGTGCGTGCGTGCGTGTGTGTGTGTAATAGCATCAGCATGACCTAAATATATGAACATTAATCTGTCTAACTTGGGCTCTTTAGTTTCAATAATTAATTAAAGCTGAAATATTTTCTTCGGAGGCATAGTCTTTTGAGATGTAGTTTTAATATGCTTTTAAGGTCACCGAACCAGTCTACCACAACAGGAGCTCGACTCCCTAAACCGATCAGTTTTGTAGCTTTTAGTACCACAATATCCTCTTGTGCTCCAACATCAGCAATTTATTTGCTGCACTGTATACTCATGTGATACAATAAACCACTTCTAATTGATCACATGAATTCTGACAGTAATGAAGTTGTAGATATATAGAGGTATCTATGTAGAAAGTTGTAATGCGATATTCATGTTATCTCTAAAGTTATTAACCACAAGCATTAAATGAAATTGCTCCCAAATGACTATCAAAACATGATAAAAGAACACCGTTCTTCAATTAGTTACACCACTGCGATCCATATAAATTTCCAAATTAAATTTCTGCATTTCTGCGCGCTCTTTCATGCATACATTCATACATAAACAGTTTGAAAATCGTCCTTTACATACAGTGTGCGTGTACGTGCGCGCTTATGTATGATTTTCAAAATGTGGGGAACCCCACATACAACTCTTGAATACTCATGACGCACACCAAAGGCGATTTCCGACTCTTCGCAGTGGTTTCAAAATCCGCTGAGATCAACTTTTATCTTCTATATTTTGGTGGGCTCAATGAAATAAATAACAAACCCGGAGCAATAGACTGCTACAAATGTAAGGACATCGGATTAGATGCCTTGCAATATTTGTTCGGTACTTTGCATTCTGAGTTCGAATTCCACCATGTTCAACTTGGGCAGTAAACTTAATTTGATGCCTAGCACCTCAGGTGACTTAAGAGAAGTACCCACTGATACATTCATTCGGGCCAGGTTATCAATTTCAGAATAATTTTTGCCTTCCTTCCCAACACCTTAGGAGGCCCTGTAAAGGGTCATTGGCGTTTACTTTCCCTCTTAATAGATAAAAAAAATAGTGTACCTGCTACCAGTTCTTAATGATAGTCTGTAGATGCCAAGTTAGTTGACCAAATTGGGCCATGCTAATTTCGCTACAATAACCCAATCTCCCTAAAATTTGCTTGATGACGTCAGCCCCTCCATCCCAAATAATAATAATAATAATCATTTCTACTATAAGTACAAGGCCTGAAATTTGTGGGGAGGGAACTAATCGATTATATCCACCCCAGTGGTACGAATTTTCCGGACATTTAATAATTTTTGTTGAAGTTCATTGCTATGGAGAAAAAAATAATAGATTCCAGTTGCTGACTATCTAAACCAGGGATCTCCAAAGTGGTCGATATCGACACCTGTGGGTGATGGAACTATTCAAGGGGTCGATAAGTGCACAGCTACTTAATTATAATTAAGTACATACCTGGGAGTTGATGAGGGGTCGATAGTCTAAAAAGTTTGGAGGCCCCTGATCTAAACGTTGCATCGCCCTTCATGCCTCATCCATCACACACACACACACACACACACGCACACACACACACACAACTTAGTCACCTGGCTATTTCTTTTATCGTAACTATAGCTGCCGTTTTAAGTGTTTTTCGCAATTATTCCTTCGCCTGAACTGTGACAGTATCAAAAACCGTCAACCAAAATCTTGTCCATCGTTTAAGATGTCCTTAAAAGGCATATAATTTGCTAATGTATTATCAGTGTATTGCTTCGAAGTTATAATGTGCTATTTGTGATTTAAGCCGCACCGCGTATGTAAATTAAATTGAATATCATAGACACGAAATAGATGATAGCGATTGCCTTTTTATAAAATCTCAACATAGATATAAAAGCTTAGCGACATGCACCTTCTAATCGCATCAATGGCTATCATTTGATATTTGCATTTATAGTAACATATTCATCATAACCCCACCCCTTTTTCATCCCTTCTTTTCATCTTTGTTTAAACATTAATATTGTATTTGATAGACTGGAATGCAACAAAATCTTTTTCTTTAACACACAGCACAAGTCTAAATGTTTTGCTTGTAGTTGTACCTTAAGTATAATGAAACCTATACCCGGTCGCTCAATTCCAAAGAAATAGCTTTCAAATCTTTTGTGAAATACACCCGAGCTTTCTAGAAAGAAAGAAAGAAAGATAAGGAAATATTATGAAGACTGAAGCGCTTTTAATTACAGATATATTTGAACAGAACTGATTGACACTGAGTTAGTCTTACAAACTATGTGAATTCATGAAACAAAAATGGTAATTAATCCCAAGAGTTAAAATCGTGCTCTATTTACTGCTTAGCCCAAATTCTTAATACTATATATGACGCATGAATAATTGCCCGTGACGATATCTAATCAATAGACTAATAATGTTAGTCATATATAGTTTATGACATCAAATCACGAAATATGATATCACGCAATGTAACATTTCGTGGTAAAATGTATTAATATTGATATGATCAATATCAAAGAGTTGAATACACATCTAAATACAGTAATTGAGATATATTTTTAAATTGCAAATATAATTTAGTTCATAGCTGGTATTTAGTTTTAAACATATTTTGTATATGTATGTGTTTGTTCACATTTCTCACTATGACACAGAAAGGTCACAAACTACCGATATCTTGTTTGTTTAGCACCAAAATAACCCCGTTCGAGCCGGTACTATTTAAAAAGTTCCCCAATAGAATGTGGAGAGAAATAAAACTATTAAACATTTAGTTACGTTAGTATTAACATGTTTAATGTAGGGAACATGAAAGAAGCAAATTAGAAAACAATTATAATTTTAGTGCTAATATATTTAACGTAATGAATTTTAAGATAGCTAATGAGAAAAAACTAGCTCAAAGACCGATATTTTATCATTTTGGCAAACATGACATTAGTATTAATAACTGGATATTTAATGTCAACTATATTAAATATACTGTGGAGGCGCAATGGCCCAGTGGTTAGGATCGCGGTTTCGATTTCCAGACCGGGCGTTGTGAGTGTTTATTGAGTGAAAAACACCTAAAGCTCCACGAGGCTCCGGCAGGGGATGGTGGCGAACCCTGCTGTACTCTTTCATCACAACTTACTCTTACTTTCTGTTTCTGTTGTGCCTGTAAGTCAAAGGGTCAGCCCTGTCACACTGTGTCACGCTGAATATCCCCAAGAACTACGTTAAGGGTACACGTGTCTGTGGAGTGCTCAGCCACTTACACGTTAATTTCACTAGCAGGCTGTTCCGTTGATCGGATCAACTGGAACCCTCGACGTCGTAAGCGACGGAGTGCCAACAACAACAAATTAAATATACTAACATTAACTTGGTTTCTTCTATTGAAACCTTGATGTATGTCTTATATCTTAAAAGTAAAAAAAAAAGAATATACTAAAAGGAATTCAAGTATGTGTATGTTATATGAAATATTTCACTTTATTCATTCAACTGATAAATAATAATCAGCCAACTAATTAGTTATACACATACGAACACACACATGTATTTTGAAGTCGTATTGCTTGGCAGGTAATTTCGCGTAAGAGTGTATTGAAGCAATCTCATCATGGAAGAGCGATTTCACTTCAAGATATTACGAAAAACATTTAGGATCTAGTTCAAAACGGGGGCACCAGTTTTCATTTATGTTTTATGTAGTGTTTTTGGTACCGAAAGACTTTAAAACTTCGTATACTTATCTATTTTGTGTTATAGAACAGAAAAAAAAAATTTGTATTCGAAGTTATTTCATGTAAAAGATTGTCTTATTTCGATAATTTCAACCAATCACTGACAAGTATTCAGCTGTTTACAGTTACTCCTTTGGCAGTTTAAGCGGTGTAAAGCGTATTTAATCTCCATTACTTCTGACATTTTGCAGAGAGGCAACACACGTGTGTTCGTTTTCCTTCGTTTTATTTTTAATATAATTTCGTTAACATCTGCCTGAACTGTATGTGTACAACATTTGCCCTAACCCTTCCCTCAAAAACCAGGCCTTGTGCCTATAATAGAAAGGTTTATTAGCTACTGCCAATATGCTTCAGCCATTTTTTGACAAGGAAATAAAAATTTTATCACCGCCAGAATCGTTTGTTTACGTAGTCAGCACTTACTGTATTCGGCTGAATGGACGTCAGTCATTGGTTGAAATTACAGAAATACGACAACTTTAACATGAAATAAGTTGCAATATAATAATTTTTCTTGAAAAGACTAAGAGATAAAGATGTTTTATATGACACATTCTACCAGTGTCCCAAGTTTCAAAGTGTTTCGTTAAGAAAATACTGGCGCCCCCGTTTTGAACTAGATCCAACATTTATCATCACTTTTCATTTATTTCTTGGTGTCATAACTGTCGTCACATTTCTGCGATCTGTTTCATAGATATTCTTTTCTTTCTTTTTTTTTTTTCATTATCGTTGTTGAACTTTTGCGCCTGTTGGTCCTATTCACAGTTGCCGTTAAAAGACCAGAAAACCGCTTATTTGATCGAGGATAAATATTAACATTTTCTCCAAATTATTTATAACTGACGGATGGTTTGAAACTAATGCATAGGTACCTTTAATTTGCATGCCTAAATAAGTAATATTTGCATGGGTTCTAAATTTAAGATGATACAGTCATAAATCGTTTCTCTCTCTCTCCCTTCTTTCCCTCTCTCTCTCTCTCTCTCTCTCTCTGTATGTGTGTGTATATATAATGTATGCTGTAGACGTCATGAAAATTGTATAAACTTTCTCGAGAACATGAAATACTTTGGTTTTTTAATAATGGCTCTCAGGGCTCACATAAAGCTATAAATTATAGCATGCAAATATTGATTGGGCTTATAAAATTTTTATGATGTGGCCATAAATATTACCTTTTGACAAATACAAACAAACCAGTTCAAGTATTCTTGAGGCATATGCGTACCCGTAGAAGAGCAATTCACTGTATTTTATCTTGGAGAAAATTTCTCGTTGTAGACAGACAGCTGTAAACACACTAAATCTGTGCTTTTCAGTTCGCAGCGTCTACCTTTCCGGTCTTTAGTACTGAAGAAGAGATAACCACTCCGAAATGCATGTATTCTATAGCATGGTTAGAAGGCGCTGCGAATTAATTTGGTGTGTTGAGAAATTTTCTCCATGACAAAATATAGTGATTGATTTTGACCGTCTTACGAGTTCGAATATGCATATTTGAACTGGCAACAGGTGTGTATTTTTAGACATCACTGCTTAACACATTTGTGTGTGTGTGTGTGTGTGTGTGTGTGTGTGTGTGTGTGTGTGTGTGTGTGTGTGTGTGTGTGTGTCAGAGGATACAGAATTCTGGAAATGTTGCGCACCTGCAACAGGAGATGGACGCAATGCACAGGTGCGCTGATGACAATAACGTGCAGCTTAATGCTTGAAATTTCCAATTCCTGCGCTACCAGCACAGGAAACTGAATAAAATTCAGATGATAAACTTATTCTGGAGGGATTTCAATCCCTGAGTCAAAATCAGTGCTCGACCTAGGCAATGGTATGAGTAATGATGCATCTTTCCAGGTGCATATTACTGAGTTGGCGAGAAAATGCAGGCAGCTGGTGGGCTGGATCCTTAGAACTTTCAGAACTTGAGAACAAGGAACCATTATGGTCGTCTGGAGGACATTTGTCCTCAGCCGTTTAGACTACCAGCTATGGTTACCATACAGTGTAAAATTAACGGTGGAACTCGAAGCAATCAAACGAAGCTTTAGAAAGATCGTCACAATGCGACATATCAGCTATTAGGAGAGGCTGAAAAAGTTAACTCTACTCTTTAGAACGAAGGCGGTAAAGATAGGCAGTGATATACACCTAGAAAATCGTAGAAGGACCTGTAAGAAACTTTGGCATTGAATGTTGCATTAACAACAGAACGGGCGCCACTGTATAGTGCCAAATGTTCCAACATTGCCATCGGGAAACAGGACCAGATACTGCAACCGTTTGGGTTCCAAGAGCCCACAGCCCTTCAATATCCTCCCAAGGAGCTTGAGAGACCTACGTGGGGTAGATGTAGGTATGATCGAAGCAAAACTGGATCTCCTGTCAAGAATTCCGGATGAGCCTATATTGCGGCAAGAAGCGCAAATGCAGGCAGCAACATCAAACTTTCTCATTCACCAAATGCCACATATCAGAGGTGGTCTCTAGTGTAGCAAAGTGTAGCATGGTCACAGCTCTCGAGTGAAACTAGTGAAAAAGAAAATGTGCGCGCGCACACACATATACACACACCATATAATGTATGTATGTATGCAGTTTGCTTTCTTGCTTAAGGTGAACAGTCAAAATCATTCGAGAAGTAGGGGATACGTATTGCTGCTGTTCATCAGGTTGTATGTTCAAACTCCACCAAACTTAACTTTGCTTTTCATTCCTCCAGGATTGGTAAAATATGTACCGATCTAAGTACTAGGGTAAATGGCATCGGCTCACCCCTCCCCTCAAAATTGCTGGTCTCGTGTTCAAATGAAGAACAATTTGAACATTTTAAATTACAACATTCAAATGTTGTTGGCACTCCATCGCTTACAACGTCGACGGTTCCAGTTGATCCGATCAACGGAACAGCCTGCTCGTGAAATTAGCGTGCAAGTGGCTGAGCACTCCACAGACACGTGTACCTTTAACGTAGTTCTCGGGGATATTCAGTGTGACAAGGCTGACACTTTGGAATACAGGTACAACAGAAACAGGAAGTAAGAGTGAGAGAAAGTTGTGGTGAAAGAGTACAGCAGGGTTCACCACCATCCCCGGCCGGAGCTTCGTGGAGCTTTAAGGTGTTTTCGCTCAATAAACACTCACTATGCCCGGTCTGGGAATCGAAACCGCGATCCTATGACCGTGAGTCCGCTGCCCTAACCACTAGGCCATTGTGCCTCCACAACATTCAAATATAAAAAAGCAAAAAAGAAAGGGGGTATTAACCAGCAGAAGATGAGGGCAATTATTTGCATTTGTTATTTGTTTATACAATATATATGTACTTTAATATATTTTTGCATAATAAATATTTATATAATTGTTTTGCTTAGATATTAACAGCAATATTTAGGTGTATATCATTATTGTATTTGTTGCATCCTGAAAGTATCAGTTAGAAATTCATATTGCCTCTAATAATGAGGTTGTCATGTAAATGATATTACAGAGAGTTACTGAATTTATTAAAATAATTAATATGAAAAGCCAATAAGCTTACAAATTCATTTGCGGATCGTTTTGAAAAGAAAGCAATAAGTTTGCGTGATATATGGTTATTTTGATATCGCAATGACAAAAATATCGTTAAAAGTTTATTTTTTTTATTTTCTTAGTTTAAGTAAACTCGGCTATGGGTATGCTGAAGGACAGCCTTTGTGCGCGTGTGTTAATCGTAAATGTTATTTTTATCCTAATATTACCTATAAAGAAGTGGAGGCCCAGTGGTTAGGGCAGCGGACTCGCGGTCATAGGATCGCGGTTTCGATTCCCAGACCGGGCTTTGTGAGCGTTTATTGAGCGAAAACACCTAAAGCTCCACGAGGCTCCTACAGGGGATGGTGGCGAACCCTGCTGTACTCTTTCACCACAACTTTCTCTCACTCTTACTTCCTGTTTCTGTTGTGCCTGTAATTCAAAGGGTCAGCCTTGTCATACTGTGTCACGCTGAATACCCTCGAGAACTATGTTAAGGGTACACGTGTCTGTGGAGTGCTCAGCCACTTGCACGTTAATTTCACGAGTAGGCTGTTCCGTTGATCGGGTCAACCGGAACCCTCGACGTCATAAGTGACGGAGTGCCAACAACAACAACCTATAAAGAACGAGAAAGAAGGCTACGAACGCGAATACAAATTGGAAAAAATATATTTTAAGTAATGTATAAGATATTAGAGAACTAGTAATGTGCCGGCGACCAATGAGTATAATCAATGAAACATGTGTAATCAATTCGTTTGTTGTGAGGTTTGGGCGGCAATACCAAGTGTACAAAAACAAAAACAAAAAGAATTTTCTGATATATCTGTCACCGTGTTTATATTCAGTACCCTTAGAAACTTTTGCCACCCGATGAAAAGTACTGGCAGAAATGTTACACATTTAATCTTTCTCACGGTAATCCCATTTATTTCATTTTTCACCTGTTTGTACATTATATGCATGCACACGCACTCATATATACACTAACACATGAACATGCAAACTGGCACCATTCACTAACTACATACATTGCTAACTGTGTTCCGCTCTTTCTGATTAAAGGGAAGCGAACCATAATACCGTGAAATATTTCTTTCTCACTGTCCCAGCTTATTGCCTGATCTTATTTTAACACACGCACACAACGTACTCTCTCACACGCGCACAACGTAATCCCTCCCTCTCTCGCACACATACACATACCGTACACTCTCATTCAGCTTACTCTCTTTCTCTTGCAATGTACTCTATCTTTCTCTCTTTGTCATATGTCCAGGCAACGTCTTAGTCACACGGCATATACACACACAACACAAACACACACATGCACACACGCATACAAACACATACACACATACAGATGCGCGGTACACACGCGACACACGGATCACGCGCTTACATGTCACGCATATACGTGTCACACGGTACACACACGTCACACACACACACACCGTATCACGCGGCACACACTCGCATGGAACACAGCACACGACACATGACACCCCCTCATACACACACACACACACACACACACACACATAGCACGCGAAAGCACTTTCTATTTCTTTCGCAAATTTCTTGTAGAAGTCTTCTTCAAGTAATCTTTAAGATAAACAAACTCAAATGGTTTTTATGGTATCTAACACGTGCAGAAGGTGAGAGAGAGAGAGAGACTTCTGCTGTTTCATTGAATGATAAAGTCAAGTAAGGGTAGACGATTAAGGAAGCGTGAAATCTGTTCTGGTTAACTGGTAAAAGCACCTGAATTTTAGAAACCAGGTCATAAAATAAGAGAAGTTGGAGTTATTCATTGAGAGAGTTTCTTTAATAGAAAGCAACTGAAGAGTAAGTTTATGAGTAACCTTCCAAAACGCTACTAGAAGTTTGGTGCACGATTTTGTCACGTTGTTTCGATTTAAATGAAATATTTTATTTCTGTTATTGTAGTAGAAGGAACGGTGGAGGCGCAATGGCCCAGTGGTTAGGGCAGCAGATTCGCGGTCATAGGATCGCGGTTTCGATTCCCAGACCGGGCGTTGTGAGTGTTTATTGAGCGAAAACACCTAAAGCTCCACGAGGATGGTGGCGAACCCTGCTGTACTCTTTCACCACAACTTTCTCTCACTCTTACTTCCTGCGCAGAATGAGAATACTGCCTGTAATTGAAAGGGTCAGCCTTGTCACACTGTGTCACGCTGAATATCCCCGAGAACTACGTTAAGGGTACACGTGTCTGTGGAATGCTCAGCCACTTGCACGTTAATTCCACGAGCAGGCTGTTCCATTGATCGGATCAACTGGAACCCTCGACGTTGTAGGCGACGGAGTGCCAAAAACAAATACAAAAGTAGAAGGAACGACAAATGACACAAAGCAACCATTTAACGATTTTTTCTCCCTCTACAGACTGATTATGAAAGAACCTGCTAGTTACGAACGCGCATACAAATTGGAAGATGCTCCTCGGAGGAGGATCCTTTTCACATATCAAGGAAGGATTCACTTTTAGTTCCTCCCGTTGAAATATGAAATACAGTTCGATATTTCTAAGATGAGGAACTGATACTCTGTATTCTTTTATATTAGACGGACTGGGGTCCTAATCTTGATAGTTGCTTTCACAACGTTTCGGCTGTTGTACGCTCCAGCTTTTTCCAAGGTAATTCACAAAAAATCAACTGAAGCAAAAATGTCACCAAATGCAGAGCGCGGAATGAGAACAGTTGTATTTCTGTGGATAGGTTCTAAATCCTGATACAACTGAGTTCAACACAAAAATCACCTGAAGAATACTGGACCGTACAACAGCCGAAACGTAGTAAAATCAGTAATCAAGATGAGACCACCAGCCCGACAAATATAAACAGTAAACATAATGAAATATTTATGCCAAATCAAAAGAAACGTATGTTTAAAATTAATACGAATAAAGCATTCAGTGACTCTCGGGTGACTCGGCTTCGAATTTCAACTGTCTGCAACAATTTCCATTCAGTTGCATTTCTAACGATCTTGAAAAAGATATGAACCTCACTTATACCTGTCTCAACGTGAAATTCTATACACATCTTTGAAATTAATGGTTACATCTTATGTACAAAAGTAAGTTTACATTTAAGCTATAGCTGTAAATTATGAAGAAATTCGAGCCAGTCAAAGCAGTATCAGTTCTGTACCAGAGTTTAGTCATTAGTGTATGCTACCTTTTGTTCATGTGCGCCCTTATATCGAAGTAAGAAAATAAAATGTTAGCAGTTAAGTGTATGGTGAAATGGAGAACTTGTGTGTGTGTGTGTGTGTGTTCTGCATCGTCAAAACTATTTAGTAATTTTCTTAAATTTGCTTAAGTTTGTATACCGTGAGAAATGTTTGTTGATTTCGGATCAAGTTGTTCGTCTGAGGTTTCATCCCCAAAGAAAAAGGTAAGTTTCTAGTATGACTTTGCGATTAAGAGCTTTGCTTTGCAACTACGCATTTCTGAGTTCGATTCCACTGCAGGGCACTGGGTGGGAGTATTTTGTCATAGCTTCGAGCTGACCTTCTACCTTCTGAGTAAAATTTGTGTAATATAAACTGTCGTGTGTGTGTGTGTGTGTGTGTAATGTATGTTTATCAGTGAAAAAACTGATAAGCCTGTGCTTTCGAATAAATTCACCGAGTTGTACCACTTGTCATAAATGCAGTGAACTAGCTGGAAACATAAGCAACGACGTCGTTATTTCCCAAATTGCGAAGTAAAATATAAATGAATCGTATATGAAAATAAATACACCAAAACTAAGGTTGTTACAGTCTTCATTTCAAAAATTTACGATAGCATTATTTTAGAAAATATATAAATGCCATGCAGTGTCCAATATTATATAGGATTGTTTGTCCTCGGTCAAAAGAGGACTAATATTTAACACTGTTTTCATTTGTTTGAATTTGATTTTCTTGCCTTTTTTTTTTTTCTCGTTAACAGGGTATGGTGGTGAATGGTTTTGTAAATGTGGTCATTTCAAATATCGAACGGCGCTACGACTTGTCGAGTACAGAATCGGGAACAATTGCAAGCTGCTACGATATAGCATCGGTTGTGTGTCTTATACCAATTAGCTACTTTGGAGGACTTGGTCGGAAACCTCGTTATCTAGGTATCGGGGTTTTTGTCATGGGTATCGGATCATTTATGTTCAGTTTACCACACTTCCTCAGCGGCAACTATAAATATGTTACCACACAGAATGTATGTACAGAGACTTCGTTATCGAACGCTACTAGTGTTCTTCACTGTATTATGGGCGAATCAGTGAAGACCTTATCGAACTACAAATACTTGTTCTTTTTCGGTCAGTTACTACACGGGGCCGGTGCTTCTCCTCTTTATACACTCGGAGTAACTTACTTGGATGAGAACTTATCAGTTCGGACGGCACCTGTCTACATAGGTAAATTATTATTATTATTATTATTATTATTATTATTATTATTATTATTATTATTATGTTGCTATTGCTACACTTTGTTTTGCTTTGAAATATTCTTTATAATGTTCCATTTTAACACATTTATGAAATTTCGCTTTGTTCCTCTTGTTATAATCTTCCAGTTCCTCTTATATCTTGTATATATCAGAAAACGGGCCCCATGTAAAATTTGTTTTTTAATGCGCTATTGGTAGAGGATGGTTGAATCAAAAAAGTGTTACAAAATGTTTTCGGCGTATTTAGCTAGATCCTTTCATAATCTAACTTTAAATCCCGCTGTTGTCGACTTTTTCTTTTCATCTCTCCGAAACCGATACAAACCACTGTACCTCTCCCCACAAATTTTTGGTTGTTTTCCGATATTATTATGCATGCTGTTATTAATGACAATGCATGACTGAACCGATAGAATACCTTACTCTTACTAAATGTGTTCCGATATTAATTCATTTTGAATTCAAATTACACTGGGACTGGCTTTGCCATTCTTCTTTGCCATTCTTCTTTGCCGGGATCGATACAGTCGAATAAACCTGACCTCTACCGTATGTCACAACTGGAAATTGTAGATATTGTTATTATAGGGTATCAGCTTTATAACGAACTATAGAGAATGGCACTCCTCTACTTTGACATCAAATGTCAACAGGTTCAAATTTTCCCCTTTCATTTATCAATGTTGGCGCCCACACAATGAATCAAGCATACTTTCAACTCGGCAGTAGACTTGTTAAGAATGGAACTCTGTTGCCGCCGTTGTGGAGTGATTTCAGACAACCTCCTCTTCACTTTACTTCCCGATATCTTAAAACTGATTTCATGTCTCTTTCAGCTGCTTAATCCCATCACAATGAGCATCATATTATAGACTATTGTGCTAAAAGACATTGTACTTAAGAGACGTAAGACTTGTCAACTCGCCTCATGGTCCCGCCGGGCAAAACTAAAAAGGCGTTGCACCAGAGGATGACGAGTGAGATGCATTGGAGCAGTCACTCCAGCGCACGGGGCTCGCACTTGCTAATAGTAGCCATCTCTACCCCGATAGCAGCAAGCAGAGATGCAGTTCGGGGGCAAGAGAGTCGAAGGACTCCATTTGGTTAAAAATCTGTCAGAGAGCGGCCGATACTTTGACTATTAGCTATTAGCCCTTCTCGGCTTGATGAGCAGCGAATCCTGAGTTGGCAGCTGAACACACCAGGTTGCCGATGGAGAAAGTGTCCCAACGTGTGGCATCCCAGATAAGGCACCTACCACCGCTGAACGGGAAAATTATGTCATCCTGCCTTTTGCCGTTTTTTCAGTCCAGCCCGCTGGCTTGAGCTAGAAGGGGAAGTCTGCGTCTGATTGAGAACAGCATGACGTGCAAGATGGCCGGCACTATAATGGCATGACAATAAGTGGTGACCAAAAGAATCCACAGTTGAACCACAAGTCTCAGGGAAACGCTGATGCTCAAATTATTTCTGCAAAACAGTTTTTATATTGTGGCAGTTGTGGTAGTACTGTCAGTGGTAATATAATAGTCGAGCAAAAGTATATGAAGCTAGATTTGTTGCGGTAATAAGAATTCGATTTCATATTACTGGTAGTTGCTTGAAATGAGAATAACTCGTAGTTTTTTAAGATTGGGTTGGTTAGAAATGTTGGTGGTTTAATGAAGCAAGATGCCATTCTCTCCTTATTGATGTTAGTAATTAATCGCTATTATACCGTCAAAAACTTGGATAAAGAAGCAGTTCTTATAGATGATTAGCGTGCTCAATTATTCTATATTTAGCTTCATAAATCGGTTAAGATTACCGGGTATCTACTGGTCTTAATTTAATTGACTATACAAGATTAAATTAAGACAATCAAATATCCCGTACAAGTTCGTGACATACTGACAAATCATTTTTCATCTATATTTCTCTTCTTAGAAACCATTATGATATTCATAAAGCCAGATCTACCCAAATCTGGTCCAATGTTCCATCATTGATAGCGACTTAGGTGAAAGTATGTCGTTGCATTTGGAATTTAAAAAAGTTTTGACCGAATTTGATTTGACAATCTGACTGCCTGGTCTTTTTTTTTTTCTTCTTCTTCTGTCAAAGCGCTCCATTGAATTGCACCACTATTAAATACTTTGTGAATCAGTCTCTTAACTGTAGTGTGCCATAAGGTTTAGTAATATCTGCATTAGACGGACTTGCTGTTAATTCCAACCACTGAGATCACGTTACAGTTATAGAGCTTTTTCGATGTGCATATGAATGAGAAATGTATTTGAAGTCAAAAAGACGCGGTTAAAGCTCATCAACAATTTTACGTAAAATTCTCAAACTTTTATACTTATTATTTGCAAATTACAGACCATCGTTAGTTCTATCGTATTTGTTCCTATTCATAATGAATGTGAAATATATATCTCATTCCTTCACCATTTTATAATTATTTTACTGTATTAAGACTGCCAAATTTTTCTAAAATAGTTATTTTATAGTGACATCTGTTTCCGTCAGAACACTTCAACAAATAAAAGTGAAATAGTTGTTGATGGCGTTGAATATATTAGGCGCAGGAATGACTGTGTGGCAAGAAGTTTGATTCCCAACCTCATGGTTCCGGGTTCAGTCTCACTGCGTGGAACTTTGGGCAAGTGTTTTCTGTAGCCTCGGGCCGACCAAAGCCTTGTGAGTGGATTTGGTAGACGGAAAGTGAAAGAAGCCCGTCGTATATATGTTTGTGTGTCTTTGTTTGTCCCCCACCACTATCGTTTGACAACCGGTGTTGGTGTGTTCACGTTCCCGTAACTTAGCGATTCAGTAAAAGAGACCGATAGAATAAGTACTACACTTATAAAGACTGTCCTGGAGTCGATTTGTTCAGTCAAAATGACAGACAAGTAAAATATATATATATATATTCAGAAAGAAAGAGAAATTTGGAATGCTTATATTTATATTCCTTTAAATCTGAGTTGTGTGTAAAGGGAAGTACAAAAGCGAAACACTTTTGTGTTTTTCAATAAAACAAGCAAAAACAAATAAATAATTGTCTACACATGGAAAGCAAGCGAGGTGAATTATAAAAAGAAATAAAATCAAACTTGTGTAATCAAGTAGAATGTTACGCTACGTTATTCAGTCAATGTCTCGATTCAGTTCTGTTTGTTTAACTGTATAATTCTGGATATTTTGCTTTAAATCTGAAGCAAGATAACTTACATCACTATAGTTTCACATTTTAAAATTATCTATAAAAAAAAATAAGGTATTTGTTGTCATGATAGAAGACGTTCAGCCATAACGATCATATCTTTTAGTCGTCGAGCCATAAAGTACCTGGGACTGCATCATCCAGAGAGTCGTTCCTTTTATAAGATTGTAGTACACGCAAGTCGATCGGTCGCCTAGAGGCTTCCCCCTTTTATAATGAAGGGTGCCAAGTTACACTGATAGATGAAAGCACAATTTCTGGGTGTCCTGACAGTAGTCGCAGCTGCTCACACATCGCCCCACGCACATAACTCACACATAGTTCTCTCTCTTTCTCTATCCGTAAACAGCCAAACATACCAACTTCTCTGCGCATGCCTACCCAATACATAATTCCCTAGCGCCTAAAACTACCTCCTCACACAACCCACGCCACGCTTACTGACAAGCTATTTTATTTATAGTTTCTTAGAAGACGTACTATTTATATATAACAAATATGTAAGGTTAACAAACTAACAAAGTTCTAACATTTGTTGTCGGTTTCTTTATGCAAGTAGACATGGCACAAATGGTAGAGAGAAGCACTTTGCATTTAATCTATACTCTCTAGTATCTCCTGTTTTATGCTTAAAAATCTATAAAATTATTAAGTCGAGATGTAAAATCAGTTTTTACTCTAAGTATTAGCACCCCCTTGAAGCGTTGTAAGAATACAAGGTAACACCAAATGTTAAGCGAGTATTATGAGGGCGCTGGATGCCTAGAAAGGCCCTAACATTTTTTTAGGGATCTTGTTATATTTCTTCCCACTTGAATTTTTTTCAAAATTTCACCAAATTATACTTAAAAATAGTTCTGTTATAGTTTTGATGACGAAAATCGCATTTTTAAAAAAAATAATTTCAAAGTTACAAGCATTTAAATTTATTTTAAATAATCGACAGCCTCAGTTGCTGGATATCCCTGTAATCATGACTGTTTGTTCCTATAGGAACATCACACACGAAACCATTGTGGTCTCTCAACATAAAAAAAAAAAACAACTGTAAACGATGCTTAAAGAAAATGGTGATGGGAGAAAATTAGTTAACCTTGTTAGTTTATGAAATGTAGTGTTGATGATGAAACACACAGGGACGAAGTATCTACATGGTCGATTGGCCTACAAAAAATCACAGCCAATTCGAGTTACACACTCTACATTAGCAAAAAAATTGCCTCCTGAAAGCTTACTTATGGTTAAACAACATTTAGACATTTAAAACAGACGCCTTATGTATCATACTTCTATATATATATATATATATATATATATATATATATATATATATATATATATATCGTTGGTATTATGTTAAACTGTTGTATGTCCAAGTTTGGCCAAAAGCGTTTTTTTTTTGTTTTTTTTTCAATATTTATTTTTGCTAGCAATAGCCAGCTCTTTTGGTCAAACTGTCGCATTTCCAGCTACTTCAGATGCCAAGATATTAAAAAATGTCAAAGTGCAGTACAACGGTTTTGCTATGGAATGGTAACTATGTTTTTTCCTTTTCTGAAAAAGCAACGTTTTGGACTTACACTTTTGCATAACAGCTACGATATATATACAGTAACGATATATATACAGTAACTATATATATTTTCCTTTGCTTGTAACTTTGTTGATACTTATTCAATTTTTCTATTTCATATGTCATTTGAAAGCTGAAATCTTATATTTTTCTTTCTCCCCCCCTCCCCCTTGTTTCAGATATACTGTTATATCGATTATGTCCACCCGATTAACAAAAGAGCAAAAGATTGCAGTTTTGAAATGGTTCTGCACAAAGTTATCTGGCTATGCTACAGAAGCTGCTTTTGCCGTTTTTATAACAGCAGGACGGAGCAGAGGGTCTGTACTTTTAGCAGGACTGTGCACCGGTCCATTATGCTACGCTTGTGCGAGACTGGCTGGACGCCAACCTGCCTTGTCGATGGATTGGCAGGCGATGACCGCTTAAGTGGCCGTCTCGTTCACCGGATTTGACCCCACCCGACTTTTTCCTGTGGTGCGTTCTCAAGGAGAAAGTCTACTAAACAAAGCCCCGCAACATTGCTGAACTTAAGGAACAAATTCGAGCTGCCAGATAACTTTGTGCAGAACCATTTCAAAACCGCAATATTTTGCTCTTTTGTTAATCGGGTGGACATAATCGCTATAACAGTATATCTGAAATAGGGGGGGGGGGAGAAATAAAAATATAAGAGTTCAGCTTTCAAATGACATATGAAATAGAAAAATTGAATAAGTATCAACAAAGTTACAAGCAAAAGAAAATATATAGTTACTTATAGCGGACCCTGTATGTGTGTGTGTGTGTATGTATGTATATATATATATATATATATATATATATATATATATATATAATTTACATACACTGTCGATTGGCCAGTTACTGTGGTATTTGTCCTGAGATAATATCTCTAATGGACGTACGTTAATAAATATCGCAGGGAGACGAAAGCCATAGATACCCGTAGGCGCCTACGGGTCTTTTCAGGAAACTGTAAATAAAACGTTCATTGATGTTGCAAATAGCTCTAAGTTTTTGTTTATTCTTCATCGATCTCGATGATGAAGATTCCCTTGTTCGATCAACTTAAGTTTTGCTCGTGAAATTCACGTGTAAGCGGCTGAGTGTTCCACGGATATGAGTACCCTTAGACGAAATCAGCGTGACACAATGTGAAAGGCTTGACTTTCTTGAGAGAGAAGAATGATTCTGCTGCTGGACTAGTATTTTATAAAAGATAAAGAAAAATAGTTGATCTTGGCAGGATTTGAACTCGTAATTCAGGGAGTTGGAATGAATATAACAAAGCCTTCTAATCGACGATCTAACGATTATGCCAATCCACTGACTGCGATGAGTAATAAAGCGACTGTTTGACATAATCGAGAAACATATCATGGCATGATAAGACTACAATAAGTGACACTGAAATGCTGACAATTATGAATAGTCGAACATCAAAAAGGTAATTGATGGAAAACGCACATCAACTGAAAGGGAGAGAGAGGTGGTTGGGTATATCTCATATGCAAATTGATTTTGATTACCTTATGTCAGTCAGCAGTATGAAAGCAGTATTAGACTGTTCATCAGGTTGTCATATGGAACAATTCAGTTCAATAAATTAATAGTCTGTTATTATGTCCACAGTGTTATCATTTAAAAACTCTATTGTTTACTTTAAACATGTATACCTGAGAGGACAGCTGGCAGAAAGAGTGACATCTTGACTTAATGCTCCCGTCCTTCTTCATTCTGAGTTCCAGGCGTATCTGGTTTGAATGGATTTTCACCCTCATCGATGGTCAAAATAAAATAACGGCATTACAACGTAACAAGTACTGCCTAATAGACAGTCGACTCTGCAATGTGGATTCGATTCCTGATAGTAGCTATTTCACTTATCCGTTAATGACTGGTATTTAGAAAGGCATCAACACCACAACTACTAATTCTGTCTCTGAAATCAATAGGCCAGTCATTGAATGACGCATATTCCCGATCATAAACTGTTAGTCGGTTAAAAAAAGAAAAAGACAAAACAAGACAAATAAACCTAAACATTTATTTACGATATATAAATGCTGTTAATATTGAGATTATTATTAATATCAGCTGAAGTGATTTTAAGAAATCAAGCTAACTCCGAAGGTAAAGGGATGCCAACGGAGTCTTTTTGTAGTCATAATACACATTTATTTGCATTTAGCTCTCGTAAACCACTGCGAAATCAATGATCGAATATTAACTAACGGACAGCTTGAATGAAGAGTGTTTCTGTAGAACAGTGTGTTATCGGTTGGAACGACAGATGTCCTGTTGAATAAATGGGTGCTCAGATGGAACGAAAGGCATTCTGTCGAATAACTAACTGTATTATCGGAAATGCAATGGTTCGAAAGACGGTAGTAGAATTTTTCACATAAAACGATGCTCTCCGGGTTAGATAACGTATTGGTATTGATATACACTTTGACTGTTACGTAAATAAATATGGGTTACTAAAGAGATTTTATTATTCAGCTACATTTTATCGATTCTAGCGGGAATGAAAGACAGGCAACGCCGACTGGCTAGAACTCGTAAAGCAATAAGAGAAAATTATGTTGTTTCTGCTATTCTACTCTCCCGATCATAATGATGGTGTTGATAATCCGTTCTACTATACGCACAAGACCTGAAATTTTGGGGGACGGATTTAGTCGATTTCATAGATCCGGATGTTCTGCTGGTGCTTCTTTCATCGACCCCGAAAAGATAAAATGTAAAATCAACATTGGCGGCATTTGAACTCGGAGCGTAAAGACGGACGAAATGCCGCTTAACATTTTGTCCGACGTGCTAACGTTTCTACCAGTTCACTACCTTAGTAATAAGCCTTTCTATTATAGGCACACGGCTTGAGATTTAGTATGGTCGATTACATCGACCCCAGTGTGTAACTGGTACTTATGTCATCGATCTCGAAACGATGAAAGGCAAAGTCGACCTCGGCGGAATTTGAACTCGGAATGTAAGGATAGACGAAATACCGCTAAGCATGTGCCCAGTGTGTTATCGATTCTGCCAGCTCGCTAGCTTCTTAATAGTTGATAAATAAATAAAAAAAATCTTCCTTCCTTAGTGGAGTAGTCAATAATCCGTTGGATCAGTACAACACATTTCGGCTTTTCATAAATGATTCTGGAAGTCAGCATTGTGAAACGTACCCTTTTAAAAATTTTATAGACACTAGTCAGAAAACGTAAGTCCGAAAGGTAAGCAGAATTGCTGGATCAGGAATCCGACAAATGCTTTATAGTCTAATACTTCCAGAAGCTACCAATAAACATCACTATCTCCACATTTTAACAACACTATATTTGTTTGTTTACTTTCTAACCGCTAATTGCTGGCCTATAGATATCATTAGCTCGTATTTCCTGTATTAACAGTTGTCACTGTTGCGTACAATGATTTTAATTAGTTTTCCTTCTACAGTTTTATATTGCTTTCTCTTGTTTTCCCTAATATTTTGCAAAAATCAGAAATATGAATGATTCAAAATTAGCTTTATTTATTCATTCAAGTTATTAATCAATTTTCATGTGAGTGAATTCTCTCTCAACATTAAATTACTAGCAAAACCGAAAGAAGTTTAATATAGTCACCATAACCTGTGAACTGCCCTTCATCATCACCATTCTATCATCTTTTAAAACCATGACCATACGTGTAGGGTGACTGATAATCTATTTCTGTTGTTGAATGATTTGTAAAATAAATAGTGAACAGAATAGAATAATCATTACGTGAGCATTGAGCGAGACGTGATTGAATAGCTTAAATGATATCGGTCAAACCTGGGCGGTCAGTGTTGTTTCTCAGTTTCTTGGCTTTTTATAACTAAACACATATACAAATATGAGCATGACGTCATATTTTCACGTGTGTCACTGAAGTTGATACCTGTAAGGATGTTTGTGTGCGCAGGTCTAAATTCACAGATACTCATTGTAGAAAATTGAATTAATATATTAGTGCTGAACAAATATCTCTAATGAGCGACGTAAGACATTTAACAGATGCGAATGTTTCTAACACTTGCTGTCACGAAACACTGTATTTCCAAAGGCTGATAAGTTATCTGATATGCAAAGATTTATGAGCAAACATGTTGGTATATCAGCTAGATAGCTATTACATAACAAAGCTGTTAAATTTCAGACTGAGATGACCTGACTATGGCTATTCAACAATACACTAATTATCCATAACAGTTCTTTCCCATTCGACATATGTGGAATAGCTTAGCGAGTGACATTCACAATACCTTTGGTGTTCTACTTTACTTTTGCGAAGCCTACAATACTACTAAGTACAGGTTGATTGCAAGGGACTATGGTAGAGCCATAATGATACAATGGCAACCCACATCAACCTAAAGGAATGTATCTACACAAGAATGTCTTGAGGATTTTTGAGAAAAGAATAATGGAATGATTGGTTTAATTCATCAACTGCAAACTCTTACTGTACAAATTAATGTTATGTTCAGATCTAACAATACCCTTGCAACCAAATGTTCCATTTGCTCTTCATTACTCACTTTATCTCTATTTCTACTACTAGCTGGTATACCCGGTAATTCAAAACTGTGAGTAGTGAAATGTAGAATCAGGTCCGCTGATCGTGAAAATCAAATATTGATCGCTTCGCTAAAAACTAGCAACTGTAATTGCAGATACTACGGGTTATTTCCCTTGTTTAAAAAATATTGTGCAGATGCTATGGTTTGTTTCCCTCGGGTGTTTAAAAAAAGTTTAGTTATGTAAGGTAGATATAAAGATCCCTTCCAGGGGCCGTATTATCGATTTTTTTTCAACAATCTAAGTATGTCACGAGGTTTCCCGACATGAGTTCTACTCCCGTGTCAAGTTTCATTAAAATCAATAAGACGATGTTGGAGGAGTTAGCTAACAACGCCACAAACACACACCGATTTTCCACATATGTAGTAGATTATACGATACGGATAGTCAGTCTTTCACTAAATATATCTCATGAGCTATGTTTCTCCGGCTCAGTCTGTTTAATAAATGTGTGCGTACGGAGTCTACTTATGATAGTTCTAATTTTTTTATGTCAAATGGGAGCAACGCATTGAGTTTTACTGAAATACCGTCCTCTCACTTTGACTTGCAACAACACGCAACTCTTTAACGCTTCTCTTTGTAGAAATATGGAGACATGCCACTCTGAGTTGTTCACAAGAACAACAACGTTTTGATCTTGACCCCCCCCCCCCATCATTTTCTTCCTTTCCTCTTCTGCTTCTCTCTAATATATGGTGTGTGTGTTCGCGTGCATGTTTGTATTTGTTTTATCTGTTTCACTTCCTTCGACGATGGGTCCTATCACTTTCCAAGTCGAGAGGTATCCAGCATTAGACTGTTTGTCCTACGACATTATAGCATAAATTAACACCATCCACATCCTCCATTCCCTCCGCCGTCCTTACAGAATAAAGTAAACTTTAGAACAGCTAATTAAAAATTTGTCGAATTAAGTTTCTCATGTTGTTTACAACTGGGAACTATTTCACCATTTGCCTTAATAATCCACCCTTTAACTTAATTATTACACTTTAACTTAATTATCTAAATTTATGTCATTGACCTATTTGAAAAATATTTTTAATATTTTTTTTTTTTTTTGTGCGTGCGGTACTCAGTACATTGCCCTGGACACATCTCAGTACAAAATGTAGGATAGAAACAACTCCATCACCTCAATTAAAGTATCTTGTTCCCTTTTGAGCCGACCATCCGTGTCCCTTATATACACACTCTTATCTACCTGTGCTCCCCAGTTTTTTTCTCTCTCTCGTGTGCGCGCGTCTTTTCTGGTCAGTGACCGCAGTTTCACTCTAAGCGTCGTGTCTCATATTTGTTTGTTTTAGTTTTTGTGCTAATTTTTCTTTTCTTTCTTTTAATTTTTTACTTTTTAGAAAAGTGACGAAGTGAACTTTAGCACATCATATACACAAATAAATAAAATTTCAGTGTATTAAGTGCTTTTTCTTTGTTCCAAGAGCATACCGCACACATGTATATGTGAAGGTGGGGTTGTGTATATGCGTGTTTATGTATATGCTTAACCCCCTACGATTTACCAGGATTTAAACTTTCAAGTGTGTGTGTGAGAAAGAGAGAACGAGAGATTTCAGAACTAGTTCAGTTAATTAAAACTTATGTTGGTTAGCAGAACTACGTCTCTTTTAACTCATACGTTCTTTTCTTTTAGTCTTAATGAATTCATAACCTCAAATTAATATATGTTGTAGAATGACATGAATTGGAAGTTTCTGTTTTTAGTTAAGACTACTCTAACATATATAAATGTTATTCTATATATCGCTGCCGAGGAGATGAATGGCTGCTATTTCTAGCGGTTGAGCGTCCATTATTTACAAGACGAAACAAGGTCGAAATTACGTGATCTGGTGGACACGTCTTTGGAGATGGGGATTTATTTCGCCGCTATTGGTATAAACAAAACTGCATTTTGTACCAAATGCCATTATGAGAGTTTTTCTTATGGTAACTATCGCAGTGTAGTTTATTCTCATAGAATATCCACGTTATAAAGTGGGGTTATATATTACTCCTCTGTCGCTAATAAATAGTTTTTATATATAAAAGCATCTCTTCTCTATTCAGTAATCAAATTTAAACATACTGTATGCATATGTCTAGCTAGTCAAAAACCTTTCATAGTATGACTCTACTCATTGAGATTTCCTTGTGATTGCTTTCCCTTCACCAGCCAATGTCTTTGTTTAATCAACTACACTCCATGCATGTGCACAACGATTCAATAATGAAATTGTTTTACTTCCTGGATAAGTAAAACGGTAAGACTCATTACAGCAAATCAATCTATTTTACATGTAATCTGTTTGTTATTCTCTATTTGCCCAAATTTCCTCTGATTTACTATCAACTTTCGAATAAAGAGTTCGTACGGTCACAGGAGTTGGTTTTCATGTTTAACTATAAATGAAAGCAGAAATATTTTACCATAAATAACTCTTGTTTAATTAAAATATTTTCCTATCTTTTTGCCCAGGTATCTTCTATACGATGTCCATCATTGGGCCAGCATTTGGATATCTCTTAGGTGGAAAATTCTTGGATTATTATGTGGATATCGGCCGTGTTGATACTTCTTCGTAAGTAAATTATTGTTATACAATAAAGGTTTGTTAATCTAGTATCTAGTAATCCGGCACACCCGACTGTTCGGCACATTTTGTTTCATTTTATTTTCTAAGCGCCTTTTCTAGCAGCCAATGTTACTCCGTTATTATTTACATTCAAGTTGTAAAGAACAGAACCTAGTGCTTGAGTATCTTAAATATACATTTATATACTTATATTGGCGCTCATGCCTGTCGCTAAGGAGGTGCACTGGACGGCACTTCCCCGTCACTGTTCAATAGTGCATCCCCACATTTACTCCACTTTAGCGTTATTACAAATTAGTACACACACAGAATATTCTGAAGCACCTCCAGTTACCAAAGTCTGGCAAAGATCTTGTGTCCATCCATTATCGAAAATGAAGAACCAGTTTCGAAAAGAAAACCTGGAACGATTGCTTTTCACCTTGAAATAAAAATATTTCACCGTTTGAAAAGAGATGAAAGCTGAAATGTTATTGTCTGAGAATATAACGAAGGTTCTTTAACGACTTATGTTATACTAGTTTAAAAGCCTCACTCCATTCAGACTTTTAAGTTGGCTTTTGCGAGAGGCTAATTGGGCCTGTGGCCCAAAACTAAAGATAGCTAAATAACATGACTATAATATGTCTATAATGACTATATGCCCCGGTGGTGTTTGATCAGAGGTTAAGGACGGATGAGAATTAATTCTGTAATGCAATCATTCTATTGTTCCAGTCCAAATTTGAATTTCAACTGTTCGACAATTTGTCCCGTATTTCTTATCTCGATGTAAAATTAACGAAGCTAATGTCATTTATCTCCCCTTTGATCTCTGACGTCATGTGACAAACACCAACTAAGAAGGCGTGAATCATCTAAGCTTTACCTGCTAAAAATAGCAACCCAAATGCTTTTAAATTAGATCTCAATACTGGATGTTCAAGAACCAAATGAAGGGCAGACTTTCAATCCTGTGATCATCCTGATTCCAAAAAGGTATAATATGTCTATGTAGAGCAAATGTAGACTGAGAAACAGGGGTTCCAGACGGACAGACATAATTTCGCTTCTATTAATATAGAAGAAACAGAGAGAAAAAAAAAAGAAACGGGTAAATTTATGGCTTATTCAGAGGAAAGTCAAAATTGGTGAGCAGCAATACATTTGCAAAAAGACCACTTTGAGAATTAACCGCAGTTATTTTAGTGATCTAGTGCAAAACCGACATGCGTTTACCTGGGGTTAAACAACCACCTAACATTACAGTGGTGTTAGTGCTGGTTACTTTACATGCCTTAACAAGATCAAAAGTGGCAGCCTTTATGCGATAGCCTGAACTGCAAAACCAATCTCTTTCTCAATGTACATTCTAGCATCTAAAAGTGAAAGGACGCGTTAGATAGTGTCCTAGTAACGTTGTTTGAAAAACAGACGAGACTGCTGCGGCTGGGAAAGCCTTTCATCACAACCAGCCTTTGGGGTTAAACAGCAAGTTTAACATCATCCCAGCACCTACCAACGAAACTATATATACTGTTGTGAAGATGCGTTCATTAGGGATGGTCATTACTGGAATGCATTTGATCATAGGTCTACTTGATCAGGACCGTCGTTGGATGAGAAAAAACATCACTATTGTCGATGAACTGATGAGACAACCGCTACTTGGTTGCTCGACCAGCCAGAATTAACAAGCAAGGTTTCATCCAAGCATCTCTCTAACTGTCTTAAAAAGAAACACTTTGGATAATGTATACATTATGTAGTTTAAAAACAAAAAGAACATTTTGATCGTAAGCCTACTCCGGCAAGATTGATCTTGAGTTAGATAATATTCATTATTTACAACGTAGACACAAATATAAACCCTTGCCAACACCACTTGTGGTATCAATATCACAACCACCACTGACAACAACAACAACATCAACAACCACCGACATCATCTCAGCGGTATCCGATGACTAACACTCCTCCTACTACTATTACTTCTACTTCTATCACCACCACACCACTACCTACCGTCACACACACAACTGCAGTCTCTTTTTTTTTTCTCCTCCTTACTCCAAAGACGCTGACGCAAGTCAGAATTTAGCCTGTTTTTATTTTTCATTCTGTCAACTATCTCTGTGTCTTAGACCAGCCTTCACCCCGTCTGTAGACACACGCACGTATGCACACACGTATAAATATTCACACGTCTTCATATATACGCAAATAAAGTTCGTAAGCACGTACATATATATATATACAAGTACCTTTGTACACGTTTAAGAACGCTGACATAGGCATACGTGTATGCATATTGCCCAGTCTATGTGCGCGCATTGTGTGTGTGTTTATTCACATACACACTTGTTCATGTATACATTTGTCGCGGATACGTTCCTTCTCTCTCGTATAGATTCTTTTTCCATAGCACGCGCCTTCATTCGCGTGTACAAGTTCCCATGCACATACACGTGTTCGTATGCACTTATATGTATGCGTGTTCACACATACATACGCAGATGCATACAATTACTTGCACACACACACACTCCCCCTCTCTCTCTCTCTCTTTCTCTCTCTCTCTCTCTCTCTCCCTCTCCCAACATACTCACGTACATGCATATACCCTGTTTTCACTTGGGCCTTTCAATGGAAGAGGAATGCTGAATGGCAGAAAGATAAGGGAATTCTTCCACTGTCAAAGATTATCGTTAGGTTTTGCGAATTACGCAAAAGGATCACAAAAGAGAGGGATGTAAGAAGAGAAAAAAAATGGAAATAGGGGAGAATTGAAGGAAGACACACACGTGTATATGTGTAGGGCTTATACATTTTTATTTAAGGGTGGGGTCTTTTTCGTCGAAAGGAAGCCACAACTTCAAACTAATGTATGTGCATGTGTCTGTATGTACCAGTGTATATTTGTATGTATAACTGTGTGTGTGTGTGTGTGTGTGTGTGTGTGTGTGTGTGTGTGTGTGTGTGTGTGTGTGTGTGTGTGAATAAAGTGCCAAATTTGAGATAGAATAAATACGTGGTCCGACTACTGTTGGTGGGCCTGTTGCCATTTTTCTGTCTCGAGCTTTTGGGTTATATTGCCTTGTAGCAACAGCATAGAACATAGTATTATATTTTAATTAGATACAACTGGAAGGGGAAGACAAATTATTTACACTTTTATCTATTGAGGTTTTTTCTTTTTTTCTTTTTTTTTATACCTTTATATAACTCTTCAACTATACATGTTGGGAGCGTAAAGGTTGTCAAACAGGGCCTTGCCGACTGGTTGTGAGTCTGAATGAATACAATGAATTTTCACTGGCAAGATAATTCCCGGACTCGCGGTCATAGGATCGCGGTTTCGATTCCCAGACCGGGCGTTGTGAGTGTTTATTGAGCGAAAACACCTAAAGCTCCACGTGGCTCCAGCAGGGAATGGTGGCGAACCCTACTGTAATCTTTCACTACAGCTTTCTCTCACTCTTACTTCCTGTTTCTGTTGTGCCTGTAATTCAAAGGGTCACTGTGTCACGCTGTGTCCCGCTGAATATCCCCGAGAACTACGTTAAGGGTACACGTGTCTGTGGAGTGCTCAGCCAGTTGCACGTTAATTTCACGAGTAGGCTGTTCCGTTGATCGGATCAACTGGAACCCTCGACGTCATAAGCGACGGAGTGCCAACAACAACAGTTCAGTGTGTTAATTTGAGCTAAATATATCTTATTTGCGTGTGGGTTTGAATATGTATACGTAGTGTAAATGATGTAAACAACAGGATAGCTAGAAAGAACAAGAATGATTTAGAGAATAGACAATTTTTTTTACCAAAGAATTCTAATTCGGGTAAAGTGCCATGTCCACGAACACTTCTGCACCTTCGGTTTTGGCCTGAGCACTAGACCTGTCAGACATGATTTCAAATTTAGTGTTTAAACAGGTCTGCTTAATATGACGTGCGCACGTGCCCCCCCCCCCCCACTCACAAAGCATGCACAAGTTCTCTTAAACAGTTACAGTTGGTAAAAATTATACTCAATATATTATACGATTACGAATTCAGAACCGCAATTTTAATTTTTTTTTTTTTTGTTTTTTTGTTAGACTGGCATTGTTTTTCTCTAAAGCATATGACACCACAATTGTTTCCAAACCTGACGAACAATTTTTTTGTTCTACTGGGTAGAAATCATTCTATAAACTTTGTACTATTTTACGTACTATATATTTTGCTCATTTTTGGCAGTGAAATCTACCCACTTTAGCAAACTCTGTTAATCGTTTATAACACATTCATACGTGTGTGTGTGTGTGTGTGTGTGTGTGTGTGTGTATAAGCTTTCATTGTATATTGATTATAGAAAATATCTAATATTAGAGCATATAAACACCCAAAAGAAAAAAAAATGGGCATTAATACGTGAGGCTTTATATGTCCTAATATTAGACTATTTTGTGTAGTCAATATACGGTGAAAGCATATATTTAGTGTTTCTTAATTTACGCAGAATACGCACGTTTACTCACACACACACATTGGGTAGATAGATGCTCATACATTAGGCATGTAAGCACATGCATACATATGCATGCCATATACATGCATACTCACATACTCGCACATACACGTATCTGCTGCACACATAAGTACTCATCCACGTACATGTACACTCACACACACCATCATTTTAGTTTCTGTTACGGCTTGAAAGGTAAATACGTTAAAATCTAGAAAAAAATTCATGTGCTGTGTAGTATGTAGAATGTCTGTTTTTCTTTTAAGATATGTCAGTTTCTATGATAATTACATTCTAATTTCTAGAAATTACCTCCCCTTTTCTGTCAGGGTTTCTAACAATTGCCTTCAAGTTTTTGCTTTCCTTCAATGGAATTACAAATTTCATTTCTTTTAAAACTTTTACGTTACTTCCCTTACTACTCTCAAAATTTCTCACTGGCTATACCTCTCCTTTCTCTCCGCATTTGCTATCCCACACCACAAGCGTAGTTTTCCCATACGCAATGTTGTAATACGACTTCTACATTCTTTCTCTTCCTCTTTCTGCAAAAGGATAATAGTCCGAAACGTTAAATAATTTCAATTCTGATGGCAAATCAGTTCACTAAATTTTTCAATAATTCTTTTTATTTAATAAGTTTTGCCAAGGGTTGTCGTGATTTTACTCGGGAAAGCGGATTTTGCCGCACCTACTCCTCTCTGAATTATCTAAATACATATCAACGTCCCATTTAAAATATGCGTCTAGGTGACAGAAAACAAAATCCAAGTGGCAATTGCTACTCCTTTCTCTTCTCAGTTTTAGCGAATTAAAATAATGATGAGTAAAGTCATTAGTTTTATTGCTAATTCTTAAGATAAAAATAGATACACTGCTCTGTGCTTATTCTGTCTCACCCCTCACTATCTTGTTCTCTCTCTCTCTCTCTCTCCCTCTCTCTCTCTCTCTCATATATTCATATATATATATATATATATATATGTATCTTATCGTCATTCTCATTCTCTTATGGTCTTTCACTCTCTATTTAGCAAGCATTCAGATGTTTAAAAGAAAATATATGTATACATTTACTTTTAAATACATATGTTTAAAAAGACAAACATACGCATACTTTTCTTTACCGTTCCTCCTTGTCGACTTCGTAAACGCAAAGAAAAAAAGGAAAAAAACATACACAGGCACATATTTATATAGTCACAAATATTCACATAGACGCTCAAATTCATACACTTGAAAATCTTGTATTTCTCATTCTTTCTAATAGCGCGCTCACATAAACTCTGGTAAGCAGTTTTGCCTACCTCTTAATAACATTATTTCTATATTCTCACCAACTCTTCTTTTCCCTCCTTGTGCTAAGTCTACATATACCTCCCGCTTCCTGCCTATACCCCCATACCAGGCAGTTAGCATCTCCACCACTGCCGCTCCCTTACAGACCCAATCCTATCGTAGATGCCATCAGTAAATGATATGTTTGTACTGGAAACAAGAAAATAGTCATCCTGTACATTTTATTACATATACACATGGGGACCAAATGCTTAACTACTTAGCTAAAGACTCTCATACTTCCATGTCCTCCCTCGCATCACTATTGCTTAAATAAAACCTACAGCAGGATTGCATTTAAGTCTTTAATGTCGTGAAGAAACGGAGGATGTAGACTTTTGGGAGTGTCCCTTGATCCGAGAGAGGTTTTATTGTCTCTCAGACTCAGATTGCTACTTTTTTTTATTCTAAATCTACACGAAGACGGTTTATTTCGCACATTTAAACTCTGCAATCAATATGGAAAAAGAAAACTGGGAAATTCATAGTAAGACGGAAAGAAACCTCGGCCTCAAATTAATGCGCGAGCGTATATAAACACACACACACACACACACACACACACACACACACACACACACACACACACACACACACACACACACACACACATATATATATACGAGGGGTGCGGAAAAGATCCTGGCTTTGGGTAAAAGAAAATCCAAGAAGATCAGTTAACTAAGATTTTATTCAACATATTCTTCCTCTGAGATTCACACAGCGGTCCTTCAGTTTTTCTAAGTCCTGTAAAAGAATTCGGAAAGTTCTTTCGCGATACCCTTAAAATCAGGAACTTCAGTTATCTCTCGTATATTATCTGTTATCTTTTACTTGTTTCAGTCACTGGACTGCGGCCATGCTGGGGCACTGCCTTCAAGGGTTTAGTCGATCAAATCCACCCTAGCACTTATTTTTCAGTTGTGTACTTATTCTATCCGTTTCTTTTGATGAACTGCTAAGCTATGGTGATATAGACAAACATCGGTTGTCAAGCAATCATAGTAGACACACACGCATATTTATATATATCACATGCGACGGGCTTCCACAAAGTTTCTGTCTACTAATTTCATTCACATGTCTTGGTCGGTCTCTATAGTAAAATACACTCGCCCAAGTTACAGCGCATTAAGACCAAACCCGAAATCACGTGGTTGCAGAGCGAGCTTCTTAACAACACAGCCGCATATATACATTACTTCATATATATATTACACGCATTATATTATATAATATATAAGCTCATAACATTAGATAAATATACATTATTCGTGTATGTGTGTGCGCTCGTACATAACTGTATTTACACGCTCACACGCGTTTCGCATGTAAGACACCTATTATGATATACATAGTGTATAATTACCTAATCAATGGGTTATAGTATAAGTGAGTATTAACGTAATTCAGTCACTATCAGGGTTTCACTGTGTCGTGGTTCGTCCGTTGGGTTATGTATAAGTGCATTCTATCCAAAGGTTTTCTATGATTTTCCGTACACAGACAAGATACCACGTTGTCGGAGCGAACCCGGCACGTCATGATTGCGAAATGAACTTAACCATTTCGCTATGTCTGTTCTAATATTTGATGTACATACACGCAAACTTATTTGCACATGTGTATCTATTTATTTTCATGCTCATTGCAAGCTGGTGTGAGGCTTTAAATGTAAAATAACAATTAAAGACGACATCTGAGTATATGCTGTATGTATGTATGTGTATATAAGATGACTGTTTAACTCCCCCCACTCCCTGTATAAATGTGAGTATACTTACTGTGTGTGTCTGTGTGTAATATGAACGTCTGTCCGCTATTGTGTTTTTGTTCCATATATATATATATGTGTGTGTGTGTGTGTGTGTGTGTGTGTGTACGTACACAAACACATTCATGAATGTACGAGAATATACATGTTCGTAATTGAGGTGTGAATTGTGACAGCTGTAAGCTACTGTTGTTGCCATGGTGATCTGCCTGTACTTCTCACCTGATTGTCGTTTCTATTGTTGCTGGCATTTTAAGGAGTGCAAGGTGAATGTTTCATTGAATATCACGTGAATCGGCCTTGATGTTTTTTGGTATATGTTCGTAGTGGTGATAACGAAGGGATATAGTAGTGTGCTATTTATTACTTACTGCAGTTTTTGTTTTAACTGCTATTTCTTTCTCTCTTTCTTAGTACATATATAGAAATATCTATCAAAAGGAGACTAATAAATGCATATACATACATACATTAAACGTGAGGGAACAGCAGGATAGAATTAACGAGAAGCAAAAGATTGTGAGGAAATAGTTACTTGCTATAGAGAACGGTAAAGATATACGGTGCCCCCGCGTATACACACACGCGCACGTTCTTTTGAACCAATTCTTCATTTTTCACTTCGCTCTCATCCATAATCGTATTCTATTGCAGACATATATATACATATGCCTGCGATAGGATACTATTACGTGTAAATGTAGGTATACATGCACCCCGCCAAAAAGCTAATAGATTTACCTTTGTCAGTGCTTGCATGCTCACAGAGGTGCGCTTATTTGTGTGTGTGTGTGAGAGAGTGTGTTTCAGACTGCGGTCATGCTGGGGCACCGCCTTAAATAATTTTTAGTCGAATGAAACGATCATAATACGCATTCTATCGGTGTCGTTTGCTGAAACGTTAAGTTACGGAAATGTAAACATACCAACTCCGGTTGTCATGAACATACACACAGAATGGGCTTCTTTCAGTTTCCGTCTTTCAAATTCACTTGTAAGGCTTTGGACGGCCAGAGGCTATAGAAGATACTTGCACAAGGTGCCACGCAATGGAACTGAACCCAGAACAATGTGGTAAGAAGCTTGCTTCCCAACCACATGTTTCCTGGTTCAGTCACACTGCGTGGCATCTTGGGAAAGTGTCTGCTACTATAGACTCAGCCAACAAAAGCCTTGTGAGTGGATTTGGTAGACGGAAACTGAAAGAAACCCGTCGTGTGTATATGTGTGTATTTATGTGTCTGTTTGTCCCCTCCCCCCCACCATCACTTGACAACCGATGTTGGTGTGTTTACGTCCCCATCGGCAAGAGACCGATAGAATAAGCCCTGGGGTCGATTTGTTCGATTAAAGCGGTGCTCCAGCATGGCCGCAACCAAATAACTGAAACAGTAAAAGAGCAAAAGTAAAAGTAAAAGAGCAAAAAGTGTGTGTGTGTGTGTGTGTGTGTGTGTGTGTGTGTGTGTGTGTGTGTGTGTGTGTGTGTGTGTGTGTGTGTGTGTGTGTGTGTATATATATATATATATCGTTGCATTTTGGGACGGTCATATTGCCAGTTTAGCCAATAAAAACGCACGCACTATATATTTGGTGATAATTTGCTTCAGCTTTATTTCATTTTTTACATTAATCGTATTTCGGCCAGAGTTCTTTCATCACACTTTTATTGGCTAAATTGGCAACATGACCACCCCCAAATACAACAATAAATGTTTCGACACACGATTTCACATCAAGAATCTTGCAAAACGAATATATATATATATATATATATATATATATATAATGTGTATACAATTAGATGTGCTGCTGCTCCTGTTGGTTTTAGAAGCTCCACGTTGATTTGATCTCCGCAACTTAATGCAATAAAGTGTTCTGCTGATGATCCGCTGTGGTCAAACATCTAATAGCACTTGGAACATTCAATGTAGAAGTAGGGAACAAATATTAGCTTGCGTTTATCTTAAGAAGTTCTGATGTATACCCTACTTCTACATTGAATGTTATACATATATATATATATATATATATATATATATATATATATATATATATATACATATATATGTATGTATACATACATGAGAGAGAAAGAAAGAAAGTTATTGTAAGTAAAGAAATGACTGTCAAGCAGTTGTATTTCCTATGTAAAAATACATTTGGTTTGCTATCAGGACTGATCTGTTTCTAAACATCGTTATTGATAATAAATCAAGTAAGAAACTACAATCATTTTATTGTTCCTTAAGATCATTAAAAACACACACATTCACTGCTTGTTGTCTTCTCTTTCTTTTTCAAGATTATTTCCCAGTGTACTCATGCATAATTTTTACTTATAAACATTCAAATGTCCTATGAAAGTATATATTTAAGTTCGTGTAACATATAGGAGGTTTACCTTTTCGCGTGCTCTGCACCATTTCACCTATTTCTCAACATAGCAAAAACTGTTTCTCAGAGACTAGCCTCCCTTTTCATGTTTAGAATATACTTTATCTCTCAACGACTACTGACTCTTTACGAAACACATTTGAAATATACACGTGATGTACGGCTCTCACACCTGGGATAGTTAGGTAGATACACATAGTCATGGTAGATGACATCCACATAGACAAAAACCACTCGATTGACTACAATGAAGTGGCTCACAATCACTCCAGCCTCTGTCTCATGAATGTGCCGTCTCCACACTGCATTTTCCTTTCTCGACTACAATTGATTCTTTTATCTCTTACTTGTTTCAGTCACTGGACTGCGGCCATGTTGGTGCACCGTTTTGAAGGGTAGTAGTCAAGCAAATCGACTCCAGTACTTATTCTTTAATTCTGATTCTCTCGGTCTCTTTTGATGAACAGCAAAGTTACGGGGACCGGTTGTGAAGCAGTGGTGGAGGGAACACACAATTACATATATATTCCACAACGGGCTACCACACAGATCCCGGCAACCAAATTCACTCGAGGTATTGGTCGGTTCGGGACTATAGCAGAAAACCCCTGTCCAAGGTGCTGTGTAGGGGGAGTGAACCCCAAAATTACGTGGTTACAAAGCGAGCGTCATAGCTGCACGGTCATGCTTGGGTCTCCTATCACCTCATGTCTGGCCTTTACTTGTCACTTTCATTGCGGCTATAACTCTAGGCCCTGCAACAAATACTGGGCCTCGTATTGTATCTAGATTAATGTATGTCATACTTTTAGACTAGTTCCACATCAGGGTAGGCATAAAGTTAATTGTTAGGGCAATTTCTGGTAGTCGTATCTTGCTTTCTTAAAATCAGTTTTCCAATGTATTTATATATACAATTTTTTTTACAAAATAACACCACTGAGCATTCAAATGCTCTTTGATATCTTCTGTATATTGATTACTCATTCATCACCTGGCCATAAGGTTACTGTCTATCTATCCCCCATTATCTTGAAGGTGAAAGATTATAGTCGCAAAAGATCGTTTCTCTCTCTCTCTCTTTCTCTCTCTCTTTCTCTTTCTCTCTCTCTATTTCTCTCTCTCTCTCTCTCTCTCTCTCTCTCTCTCTCTCTCTCTACTTGTTTGCTTGATTGTCTAGCTGTCGGTTTGTCTGCCTGCCTGTGTATTTATAGAAAACTAGATCCCGTTTAAATGTGCTATTGCTCTCACCAATACGAACTAATCAATATTTTATACTGGAGAGATGAAAAGCAAAGCCACCCAATGATTCATAAAGTAGAGTTATATATTATGAGGCAATTAGTCAGGCAATCTTCTCTGGCTGTACTTGCTTTTAATGTTTATATATATATATATATATATATATATATATATATATATATATATATATAGTCAATCCAAATATGAACAAGCAAGAAAAAGCAACAACGCGAGGATGTGGAACAAGTACTGTTATTGGACGCTCAGGAAAGAAAAGAGGATTTCATGTTTCGAGTGGAGCTCTTCATGAGAAATATAGAAAAAGTCCAAAGAAGGGAAGACGGAGAAAGAAAATCGCCAAGACAAAGAACGATATAGTAAATACCATACAAGATATACTTCTGATGATTGAAAATATTTGCGCTTTAGAAAAAGAATGTGTCTAGCGGCAGCTGCAACCGGCTCAGAGGTGATAGTTTCAAGCAATCAACAATTCCCCGAATTAACATTTCGTTAAAGTGGGGAGTGGGGGCTAGACAAGCACACACTCTCTCCCTTCTCTTTTTCTCGCACGTGCACGAAAGAGGCATCTTCCATTACATTTGCAAACGCAGCCAGACTGCTGAGATCAACGTGGTTGAGGGTCAGCTTGACCTTCTATAACGTTTATCTCCCTCCTGTGACGCATGTTTAATGCCAGTTCGCAGAAATGAAATAAAGTAAGGCTTAGCAGCAAAGAAGAGATAAATGTGACGTCTAGGTGTACGTGGAGGTGTTTTGCAGTTTCTGATTCAAAAGAACCTATTGTACAAAGGAGACAACAGGGGGTGGGGCAGTTGATTTGTGGAGGTTGTAACGTGTTGGTGCAGAGCATCATTGGCAAGTCAGTCGAATTAACTTTTTAATGTTGTCTAAGATATCTGTATGTATGGTAGTAACTCCGCACTTTCATATGAGTAAAGTGTACTCTTATGTTCATCCTACTTAAGCTATGTGTAAGCGCTGCACATTTTTCTGTCAGAGTAGAGGAAGCTTAGCATTTGTGATAGATTTTTTTTAATGTTTACATATTGCGCAACAATATGTTATAAACAAATTCACATAATTCACATGCATACATAGTATATGGAAATTCTCTCTGCATTCTCGATCATTATTTATCTACATGCTAGTCTTATAGTTTTATTAAATTTCGTTTTGTACGCATATACATACATCTCTCTTTCTCTCTCTCTTTCTCTCTCTCTCTCTCTCTCTCTCTCTCTCTCTCTCTCTCTCTTCTCTCTCTCTCTCACAGTACGTGTATAGAATCCGATAAAAATTTGAATCACATATATATTGGTAGAAACACATAAACCAACACTCACAGATACCAAAACAAATAAACCGGCTCGTTACCCGATTATAAAATTCTGTACATGTTCGAGTAATATCGATTTCCTACATAAGTGTAAAGGCAACACTTATACTGTGGATGCCAAATGGGGAATTGTGATAGTCATATAAATGTTGCATCTCGACAGATCTTTTTATGAGAAATGATTGAAATCGCTAGAAATATGTTGTACGAGGAGCAAATCGATGGAAGTGAAAGAAAGACTTGCTTTTGCGGTTCTCAAAAATGTTCAACTTCCTATTATCTCCAAATAGTTCGGAGTTGTTGTTATTTAATCCTTGTTCATCTCTGATAGAGCAAACTTAGGATCAACCGAGACCTTGCCGTCCTTTTTTTTTATATACAGGACAATGTGTTGTTTCTGCCTTGAGACCATAGTATGGTCCATGAGAGATTTTGTTGGTATTTCTAGCAGGCTGAAATACTAATATACTAACAAAACGATCATTATTAGAGTAAACTTTACCAGCCTTGGATGTCCCTTTTAATGGATCGTTTACAAATTCGAGTTCACCGATATTAGTTGGTGTAAAGAAGAGAAGGATATCTGCAATCCGAAACCTAGTCCTATGTGTGTGTGGGAAGAACATTGCACAATAACTAGCATAGTGGTTTAGAAAGCATGACATAAAAGGTTCAATTTTCATAGAAATTTAGTTAATTTTTCTCTCTCGAATCGGTTTACAAATGCATGCGATTGACGCTACTGTTTAGCCTCAGATCAGTGCCAAGAGACAGAGCTATGAGAAAGTGCTTCAGTCCCGATCACTCACTTTTATTGCTTGTTTCTGTAACCATGATAAATCTGGGATTAGATTATCCATTGTATTAGGTAATAAGACAGAGTGTATTTCGCGGGAGATTGAGCAGTTATTTTTAGAAGACTGGACGACTACACTGAGACTTTCTCATTAGTTCCTATATATACATTCCAGTGTGCATGTGTTTGTGAGTGTAATGTTTATATATTGCTAATAGTCTGCCATTCGACGTAATGAATTCTTTGTTAGTCAGTCTAAAAGAGATGACTGACACAGAACTAGCAGATCAGACCAAATTAAGTTCTTTCTCTCCTCCTACCCAACCACAATTGCAAACTCATAACAACACTTATTGTTTCGTTAACAATATATAATAATAAAGCACTCGACTTTATTAAGCAGGTTGGATTGATTTGACTTATATTCAATAACTTCACTTCTAAGCTTTGTGTGTGTCCGTTGCTCTGTATGGATCATCCAACAGAAACAACACTTGATGAAATTACATAAAACCGCATAAAATGGCTTCACATATGCTATAATTAAGCTTCCTGTTACTCTCATAACAGACTGATATAAAGATAGGGAATATTGTAGATTAATTTTGTATGTTTATATCGGTGATTTGAGGATGTTTTTGGTTGTTGTTTCTTCTTTGATCAGATGTCGGCAATTGTATTCTGTGACACACATTATTACAAAGTGTAGTAGATATAATGAGTGGAAGACCTGATATAAATATTTATGTGTGTGTACGTAAGTAAAAGTAAAAAGGCAGATAAATACAAGTAGGCCTGATGATTATATTTACGTGGAATACAAACAGAAGGAATTGGGTATTGTCTTTTTATTTCCATACTCATTCGACCAGGATCGCTTTTATGGCCGACTTTCAACATCAGAGCCACCTGCTCTGGATGGAGTTGGAATTGAAGTTCTCATTTATATGAATACAACTCCGTGAATGTCTGTACCAAGTTTGCTTTGCCGTTTTCCAACACATACGCACACATATATGCATGCGTACGTGCATGCCTGCATGTATATATATATATGTATATATGTATATATATATATGTATATATATATATGTATATATATATATATATATATATATATAAGGGTTAACATAGTGCGCAGCTGGTCTGAAGTTTCTGAAATATCCACAATTTTGTCTACGAATCGGAAGTATTGGTTTTTCGCAATTGCCATTGATTACCACTTTTCCAATGACTGTCTCCGATGACCATTTCGCGCATGTAGCGGAAATCTTTGGAGAGATGGTATCTGTTCCGATCGAAACTTCTTGCTGGAAATCCTTCTCGACTTAAACTCTTACGGATAGTGACAGCAGAGCTATGTTACTGATACATCCTGATTTTATCTCCCTGAGAAGTTTTATGTATTGTGCCTTCAGAGATTTCAGCACTACTTCACTTCAATGATATGGAAGCTATTTTCAGAATCTGTTAGGTAATACAAAAAGGGGGCTTATGATATTTCGCTCGCTCTAGAAACTGTTAGTGTAAATACGTAGCCTGTTTCTGTTGTGCTCTAGTTCTGTTGAAAACTCGCTTGTTTCTTCAATTGTTGGTCGTCGAGATGTTCCGAATGTCTGGTGTCTATGACGTTTGTAAACAGCTTGTAGTGGTGAGACAAGGAGCGTATGGTGCAATAGTTTCCTAGATTTCTTCTCTTCACCATTTTTATAAAGCAAGTTAGCAATGGATTTCTTCTATAGTATTTTTCCTGTCAAATATTTATTGTGCATAGAAAGAGGACTTTCTACAGCTGCTCTCTTTAATATTTTTGGAGGCTACATTTTATCACCTTGCGAACATTCTTCGTTTCTCTGACCAGAAAGAGTGTCACTTCTTCAAACATTTGCTATTATACTAGATCGAGGGTCACTGATGATTTAAAAACATTGGATGTAGAGGATTTTACAGACTTGCTTCACCTTTGTTTTTGTCTATCAACGTGAGCTCGTCATTGTTCTTGAGCGCCATACTCTGTTTTATATAATATTCTTTCTCTTCTGCAACTCGCAGCAGCTTTTTTACTTTATAGGTTCACAGTATTTTTCCAGCTGTTATTCCCTTGCAGAGACCGGAATACTTGCTGAGAAAGGTTATGCATTCATTGTCTTGGTTTGGGTATTTTGCAATGAGTTCATAAAATCGTTAATTTTCAGTTACTTAGTTGAAAAAGTATTTCAGTTTTCTAATTCAGCGGCCATTTTCGACCTCTTGCTATTTACACGATGGCTAATTGCAAGTTCGACGGAATGCTCCTACATAGGGTTGGGTGATTAGCCCTGGCAATCGGTATCTAAGCAGAATTTGAACTCAGAGAGCCGAAAGAAATATTGCATGACATCTTGTCCAACGCTCTTAAAAGTTCTACCAATCCACTACTCTGGAATGGTACTTTACATATCAAACCTGAAAGTGTGATAGACAAATTAACATCGCTGGAATATGAACTCAGCGAGGATCGCCGTTCAAATGCTACAAAACGATCAATTCGACATATTACTAATAATACTAGATGTATGACCAATAAAATGTTTTTAAAATGTTAGTGATTAAAGTTGTAAAGTAGCAACCTGTGATCTTCTATCAGTTTATTTCTGCTGTAGATGTTCCGGTCTGTCTCTAATTAAAGGAGCTGAACTGTAACGCGACGCATTCACTATACTTTTGGAGATGTCTTTGTTTATTCTGTCAGAAGACTGTATGGTTAGATTAGCGTTAGATCCAGAATAAAATAAGGATGAGATTTTTGCTTTGTTTGGTCAAAAAGCCTCGAAAACTGGACAGACGCTTGTAATTTGTGAAAGAGTTAAATTATACCTCTAAATTTAAATCTATGACACTGTATCTAACTGATATATCTTCTCGGCATCATTTTATCAAGTTGATAATCCTCTCTCTCTCTTATTTTTCAGCATTGGCATGAAGTCCGGTAACGCCAAATTTGTTGGTGCTTGGTGGATTGGATTTCTTCTCAGTGGTCTCTATGCCATTGTTATATCTTTGCCGATCTGTGGTTTCCCACGAGAATTACCAGGTACGGAAGATATTTTTGTTCAAATTTAAAATTCAAATATAAAATTTAAATGTTAATTTATATTTTATTTAAAAACAAAACATTAAGTTTTAATCTATGTATTCGTATTTATATAGATAAAATTCGTTGCAAACATGAACTGAGTAAAAATTTGAAATTTGGCTTAAGAAGAGAGAATAGTGTACCTGGTAACGTGATCACCTGGCTAAGTACATTGTCTTTTGTCCAAGTGTCTTTAGCGGGTCTGATGATTTCTTTTTCACTCTTAAACAAGGGCTGATAGGGATGTTTTTTTTTTTTTCATCTAAACAGATGTGTTTGGCTGTTGAAAGACCAGCTCCGTGGCTATTAATTACAGTTCACTTTCATTCTATTCACACTGTTAATAGGGAAAGCGTAAACATCACTACACTTCACTCCATTCTACCTGAGCTTGGCAGCCCTCAACTGATTAAAAATTTACAGAACACACACACACACACACACACACACACACACAATTGTGTGCTGACAATTGTACTAAAGGTTGTTTGCTGCATGTAGAGCCGCACTGATCAGAGAATGCTGTACCAAACCTTTTATACACCCATCGGATTCCTTAATTTTAATATTCACTCTACATTCAATTGTATCGAGTCCTTTCTTGTTTGAATGTTCTCCTCAATCTCCGTATTAAGCTAATGCTATCATACACACACACACACACACACATACACACACACATACACACACACACACATAGACACACACATACACACACACATACACACACTCTCTCTCTCTCTCTCTCTCTCTCTCTCTCTCTCTCTTATATACAATGATGCACGCGCAAGTGTCCAACTTTCGCTGTCTCATTCACACTAAACAAGAACCACCAAACAGTGTAACCACCCATTAGAGGTTTCGTGAGTTCTCTGCTAGGTTAAATGCATTATTGTGATGAAATCCTACCACGGGTACAGCTGGGAAAAGAGGCTTACTCCTAAAGTTAGTAGGATTATTATCCATGGATACAACCGCATTTACTCTCATGAATGCGTTTATCTATGTGTGTGCGTATGGCAGAGAGAGGAGGGAGAGAGAGAGAGAGGAGAAATAATTGTTACACATCAGCTAACGCACACACGAACGCGTGCGCGCACACACGAACACACACACACACACGCGCGCACTGTATAGTTATGGTACAGTTGCACGTAGAATGAGAGAGAGTGGCTTATAAGTTTTCAGACATTTTCTGGTTCATTAGCTCTGGGTCAGTTCTGATCAAACTCACCTTATCACAGACATTCCAGCCGTGTCCATCCTGTCTTTTTTGAGTAAATTGGACTACTTTAGTTAATGTGTCTCTTTCCTTTTTTTTTTTTTTAAGATAAAGAATATAATCTGAGGGAGATTGGTTGCTCAGTTCTAGCGACCACGTGGAAGCCTCGTTGTCGACTTGATTTTGTTTAATAGGTCAACTGTTCCATTTTAAGTGACACCACAAACATCATCACCACCGCCACTATCATAACCACCACCACCACCACCACCACCATCTCACCATTATCCCCAGCATCTTCACTACCACCATCATCATCATTACCACCATCAACACCATCAGCATGAAACAAGTTTTAATAGGTCAGTATGTCCCATTAAGTTTCCCCACCACCATCGCCATCATCCTCATCGCCCCTATCAGCATCATCACCACTATCATCATCATCATCATCATCGCCATCACCACCACCACCCTCCACCAGACCAGTATTGCTTAATAGGTCAGTATGTCCCATTAACTATCACCACCACCCTCCACCAGGCCAGTATTGTTTAATAGATCAGTATGTTCCATTAAGGGTTGTCTTCCCCTCACCTGCCCAGTACTGTCGTGTGGTGGTGCTGGGTTGAATTTTTGTGGAGAAAGAGAGGAAATGCGATGTTTAAATTCCAAGTCTCTTATCAGAAGTCGTAGCAGTGTGTATTAAATGTATTTACGCTGCCGCTGCTGCCGTTATTGTGGTTGTTATTGTGATATTGTAAGTTGTTGCCGTAATGGTGGTGGTGGTGGTGTAGATGCTGTTGATAGTAATAATGGCGTTGCTTAAAACGACAATGGTGGTAATTTTTTTAAAAGGCAATGTTTATGAAGCTACAAAAGACTTGCGATGGTGATGTGGGTTGCAGATGCGCTCGTGGTATTTTGATAAATATTTATAGTGATGGTGTGGCGATGGTGTCAGTTAAGTGGTGGTAGTAGTAGTAGTAGTAGTAGTAGTAGTAGTAGTAGAAGAAGAAGGTAGTAGCCTGATTTAATGTTATGTCATTGTTATTTAGCTCTCGGTCATTATTGATTGGTCAAGCAGACCCCTGATCAAAGGCGTTCCACTCATGATCATCTTGTCGTTAGTAGACTGTATCTGTAGGACTACATTATTCAAGGCATCTTTCCATTCTTTTTTTTTTTTAAATATGACATGGTCTGAGGAAGCTACTGCTAGTTCTTGCGGTTTACACAATCACATAAATACTCATTAAGTCGTAGACTAACTTAAGCGATGGTGGTTACAACAAGCAGACAGGAGGTTCCAGCCACGATCATTTCGTCATTACCAGACAGTATTTCTATGACTTATATTAATCAAAGTGTCTTTTCATTTTGATTTTTAAAACGATAGGTAATTAGCTGAGGGAATTTGCTACTATTTCTATCTAGCAAGTCACACAATCACATAGTTTCGCTCGTTAGATCATAGATGGTGGCCGTAGTAATGCTGATAAAAGTATTGGGAGAAGAAATAGTTTGATGATGACATTGTTGGTGTTTGCTGTAAGATCATTAACAATTGTTGTATTGTATTGCTGACTCCACTGGCAACACCACCTAACGTTTAACTGAACTGTTTGTCTTAATATTTTTAAACAAGAACCAGCCTGTTTAGAATATACCAGCGCTACCACTATCAGTAGCAGCAGTAGCATAAACAATACCACTGCCGATCTTAGAAAAACCCTATAATCTAACTGCCATCTTCATCAGTATCTCTATCATTATAAACATTACTACCACTTTCATCACCGCTGTCGTCGTCTTCACCACCACCATTACTATCACCACTATAATCATCATGATCAACATTATAAACCACCGACGAAGTAGAAAACTAGTATTTCTCATCGTTCAGATCTGTTCATTTGACCTCCATTTTCCCGAGATAATATATATACCCAGTACAACATTAATGTCCTTTCATTCTTAAAGCTAGTATTGCCTGGTCTGAGAGAGAGTTGGCTATTATCTTTTACATATCGAGAAATCACATACTCCTCCCCATCCCATCTCGTTAGTACGGCGTCTTGCTAATTTGAATATTGCGAATGCAAACAGGTTCTCAGGAAAGTGAACGACGCACTGCGCCAACACAAAATGCCTTACAAATCTGGTCTTTTTCCAGCTTTACTGCAGCTAATTTATTTGGTGAATATCCTTACCTACTACTGTTTCATCCATTCATTAAATTTTCACAAGGTTTCTGAAACAAACAAACAAAAAATCCGTTATTACTTAATTTGGGAATTGAACGAATACATACGAATACGTATCTACTACTTGAGAAAGAGATGGGTGGGGGAGAGAGAAAAAGAACGATTTTTTTTTTTTTTTACTCCTATTTCATCAGAGAAAAGAAACTAGCACCCGCACCTATAACCCTTCACTGTTTCTGGGCCTCGGTAATTGTTGATAAAAAGGAAGAAGTTGTCCGCAAACCGGAAACCTTGTCCATATTGCCAAGAACCAGATGGTGGTATTAGACCGAGCGACGGATGAAGGATGGTAGAAAAAGAGAGTACGTATCAAATATGAAGATGCTGACTCCTTGTTGTAATCTCATAGAATGTATCGTCATAATTGCCATCATTTTTGTTTTTCCAAGCTGGTATAGGCTACACCGTTTCCTGTTTTCTAACTAAGGTATTTTCATTTCTCTAGTCTTCTCACGTCGAAAGCGACAAAGATTGTTAAATTACGGGTCTTTTCCTCACTGGGGAATATATATAAAGATACCGTTTGTTGCTCAGGCGGTGTTAATGAGAACACGTGGAAGCGACATTCCCACATACGACGCTTGAACAAAAGATCTCTAATTCTTCTTGTTTATTAAGTAATGGACAGATGTCGCACAACATCTACATGAACACACTGTAGATTAAGTAGATCTGAAATTATGCCGTATTTTATTGGCTTGCGCATTGCATTTCGATAGTTTACTATGTACATGCCTGAATCTGCGAATATACATGAGCACATTGCAACATAATAGGGTAGGAGCATCATAGGTGTGTCTAATGGAATCAGGAGGCAAGGTCGATGTATGACATAATGGCCTGTGTGTATGCTTAAGGCGGGTTAATAGTGCGCATGTGTGTGTGTACATCTGTTCGTGTGCATATATGTGCGACTAAGCACTGTGTGCGCGTGTACGTACGTGTGCGTGCGTGCGTGCGGAGGCTTGTACAGACAACTTGCCATAGTCTATGTTTTGAACCTGTTCACGAACATAGCAACGAAGAGTAGTGCACATACACACACACACGTACACGGCGATGAGATTCCACCCAGTTTCCGTCCATAAAATTCATTCACTAGGCATTAGTCGGCCTTGGGCTATAGTGAAAGACACCCGAGGTACGCACAGTAAAACTGAATCCAAAAGTCCTTGGTTGCAAAGAGAACTTCTTAAGCACACGTCCAGGCCTTTCATCTTTGGTAGTAAAATGATACACACTATTTTCAGTGACGTTTTCGTATTATTTATATAGGGCATTTGATTGGCAGAATTTTGGTGGGTAGTCGGTAAAAACGCTTTGCGTATTTAGTTACCTCTCTTTATGTTTCGAGCTCAAATCTCTCCTAGGTTAATTTTGCCCTTCATCCTTTAGTGAGGTGCCTCAGCGTGGTTGCAGTCCATGATCGAAACCAACAAAAGAATAAGATTAAAAATATAAAGTTGCATCACGGTTCTGGGTTCAGTCCCACTGCATGGCACCTTGGGAAAGTATCTTCTATAGCCTCGGGCCGACCAAAGCCTTGTGAGTGGATTTGGTAGACGGAAACTGAAAGAAGTCCGTCGTATATATATATATATAATACATATATATATATATATATATAATATATATGTGTGTGTGTGTGTGTGTGTGTGTGTGTGTGTGTGTGTGTGTGTGTGTGTGTGTGTGTATGTATGTATGCATTTGTGTCTCTTTGTATCCCTACCTTCACTTGACAACCGATGGTGGTGTGTTTACGTCCCCGTAACTTAACGGTTCAGCTAAAGATACCGGTAGAATAAGTACTAGGCTTACGGAGAATAAGTCCTGGGGTTGATTTGTTCGACTAAAGGTGGTGCTCCAGCATGGGCGCAGTCAGATGACTGAAAGAAGTTAAAGAATAGTTATACTAATAAATACATTTTTACATGTGCATTAACATAACCTCATATATTTGTTGAGTGTCTGATAACTAGGTAAACATTCTGCGAGCTAAGCTCTTAATGGGATTTTGGTTAAAGCTATTTCATTCCATTTTGCTATTATCACCCTTGAGATAGATATGAACCTCTTAAAACTGTCCGTTTTACTCCTTCCAAAAATGTGATGCATTGTTCTAGTCAGAAGTGACTAACCAACCAACTCACCCCCACCACACAACCAGCATAGCCTAACTCACATCCCAGTACCGATACCGACTTCAAATGTAAAGGAGAACTAACTCACAGTACAATGCCTGACTAAACGTATTGTTACATATTTACATCCTAGAGGTATAGGGGTTACAGGCACTTAATAGCTTTTTGCTTTTCATCTGCATGTCTGTGATTCATAAGAATTAAGTACCAGTAATAAATTGATTTGATTCAAAAATGAATGACACATTTTATTTTATTTTATTTTATTTTATTTATTTATTGAAAACTATCTGTGAGTTGCTACTCGAACTCCAGCTGCCTTTTACACATTCTCCATTTAATAAATATATTATTCCACTCTAAGAATTTTGAGCATTTTGTTTCATTTAATTGCGTTTCTTACCAGTATGTGTATATAATTATTTCTCAGCATCTTTCAATATATCGCTTACTTTGACAATAACATGTCTCTTGTGCATAATGCACAACCACAATAATGTAATATACATATATGGATATGCATGCAAAATACATTTTAAAATGCAAATCAGTTTTGCGTGAGTTTCGTTGTTTTCTGATAATACCGACCGTCATCAGTGAGGAAGTGTTTTGGTTTTTGAAGCAGTTCTGTTTATATATATATATATATATATATATATATATATATATATATATATATATATATATATATAGTTTGGGCTGTTCCTTTTTGTAGAAGGCTGGAGGTTGTGACGGAGATAAATCTGTTGTTTTACAACTTTATTAATATTTTTCACCCAGTAAATGAACTTACTTTGAAAAAGCTTCCTATGGCAAACGTTCAGACAATACATATAAAATCTGTTGTAGTCGCCTTTCTGCTATAGGAAAAAAGCCTGAACATTTTTTGTATGTGTGTGTGGTGAGGATAGTCGATGACATCAACCTAGTGCTTAACAGGTACTTCTTCTATCGATCCCGAAAGATGGAAGGCAAAATCAACCCCGGCGGAATTTGATATCGGAACTAAAGCCGAAAGAAATGCCGTGAAGCATTCTTTTCGGTATGCTAACGATTCTGTTACCACCTTAATACCATATAATAAAGCGCGCGTGCACACATACACACATTGTACACCAGTCCACGGCAATGGATTGATAGAATTCCAATAGCATTGGACAGAATGCCTTGTGATATTTGTTCCAGCTCTTCTGTTTCTGACTTCGCCTTCAACAGCGCTGCTGCCAAGGTATATTTACATTTGGTTTTTCTTCAGACAACATTAGTGGCGTGGAGAAGGGCAGACTTATTGCTTCAAATACACGTTCCCACACACACGCTCTCACACACATTTGGGACCGAGTGCACTCGCACCTCCATGACCACTCACACATGCACACACGCGCGTCACGCACAAAATGCACACAGAGGCGTATGTACACCCAAAAATACGTGTACAATTTTCAGTTTATTAATAAATGTTCATCTCTGTATACACCTAAGTACACACTCGTATGCTCACACAAGCACACAATTGAACATTCTTATGCATTATCTTTGTCCAAGTGTCAATACATTGCCGATAGTTCTTACAAAAGTTACCGTTCTATCTTCAGGTGCTACCAAATATCGGACAGAACGGGAAGCTGAGGTTTATCATCAGAAGAGCAACGAAGAATGGTCACCAAACAATACTTCCACTGATCCTCCAAATTTGAAGATGGGTTGGAAGGCCATTTTGAGCTCGTTAAAAATACTTACGTCAAATCCGACCTTCATGTTTTTAAATTTATCAGCTGCCTGTGAAAGTAAGTAGCTTTATTCGTTTTATTTTTTCTCTTTTCAATCCCTCCTTATCAGATTTAGGATTCTTGATTTTTGACGAAGGCCATATTCCTACTATAATGAGGTTGACCTTATCTCTCCTGAAGTCATAACTCGAACCAACTACCTCTCTGAAGAATGAAACAGAAAGCACGCATGTATGAGAGAGACAGAGGGAGAGAGTTGAATTCCGTTGTCATTCATTGTCTTAGGAAGTAGAGTGATGTCAGTGTAAATCGACAGGCTTAGGTTTCGAACAAAGGTTCCTGCGTGGTCGTACGATCTGCAAGAAATAGTAGCCAAATTTTCATCAGATCACAAACCACGGCTTTAAGTTAGGAAAAGATATACTGGACAGTAGTTTGTGTACACATAAAACTAAGACAAAATCAATTTCAGAACATTGTTAAACCGAGTGCAATGGGATGGCTTTTATTCTGTGACCAAAATTTTGTGTCACATTATTACGCTTTCATAATACTCGCTGTCAATTAATACCATTGAGAAAAGCATTAATAGCGTATACTGGCATATAAATACAAGTGTCTCCGAATCACAAAATAAATATAGTTAAATTCTGGAATAAAAACTTTCAGCGAAATGAAGCAATCCCAAACTAGTTTCGTTCTCCTGCTGTAACCATTTGATTTCATTTAAGTGATTAATATCATTAAAAGAAAATGTATAACGTAATTCAATTACATATAAATTTATAACCTTATAATTAATTTAAGAGTAGGTTTTTAAGGATTTTTAACAAGAAACATTTAGTAGCGGTTGACTAGTGAGGAACCGATAAAGGCAAGTATTCGAAACACGGTTGTAATCAATGTATTTTCAGTACATTTTTTTGTGATATTTTCGGAGAAGCCATAGTTCCAGAACTTCATTTGCCCTTAACTGCAAATCAAATGATCTTGTAACTATTCATAGCATCTATTTTAAAAGTTCTTACTTGATCTTTACAACAACTGTTATATAATATCGCTATAAAACCATTAAATGTCATACGTTTTGAGTTCCGTTTGAGAAAATGTGTGTGTACTCAGGCATGGAGGCGTAACTCAGAAATTTGCTTCCAATTTACGTGGTTTCGGGTTCGGTCCTACTGTGTGGCACCTCAGGCAAGTATTGTAGCTCCGGGTCAACCAAAGCTTTGTGAATGGGTTTGGTGAACCTTTCACAATAGTTACGGACCGAATATTCCGAGCTTTCTATGAGATCAATGAACTATTTCCAAATGTTTTTGAGCCGACACAAACTGTTCATTTGTATGAACGATGACAGCAAGAAGTGCTAGTGATCGCAACCACAGCGATTATTCACGGCTGCTACATAAATAAGAGCAATTAGACAAGAATTAAAGCGATTATTCACAACTACTTCAAAGAGAGTGACAGTTACTCGCATCTGTCGCAAGAACGAGAAAATTTATTCGCAACTGCCACTGGAGCGGCTGCGTGTGTCCTCCACTGGAGCGGCTGCGTGTGTCCTCCACTGGATCGGCTGCGTGTGTCCTCCACTGGATCGGCTGCGTGTGTCCTCCACTGGATCGGCTGCGTGTGTCCTCCACTGGAGCGGCTGCGTGTGTCCTCCATTGTAGCGGCTGCGTGTGTCCTCCACTGGAGCGGCTGCGTGGGTCCTCCATTAGAGTGGCTGCGTGTGTCCTCCATTGGAGTGGCTGCATGTGACCTCCATTGGAACGGCTGCGTGCGTCCTCCCCTGGAGCGGCTGCGTGCGTCCGCCACTGGAGCGGCTGCGTGCGTCCGCCACTGGAGCGGCTGCGTGCGTCCGCCACTGGAGGGGCGGCGTGTGTCCACTATTGAAGCGGCGGCGTATGTTCGTAACTCCCAAGGAAGCGAGAGACATGCTGTACTAATGTCAACAGCAGCAATTACTCACACCGTCGTTGGGAGTGAAAGCTTCGGTATTCGTATACCAGGATGTCGACTACAAATATTTAACTTCGTAACTATTACAACTATAGCTCTTATCAAACGACACCATTACTCCATCTACTACAACTACAACAAACTGATGTCACTCTATTTTACACAATGAAACTATAGTTAACTAAATAAATATTGATAATTTTGGTCATGGGGTCCAGCCTCTCTCTCTCTCTCTCTAGTCGCTTTTTGGACTATATAATATTCCATTGTTTAATATAATTAAATTCAGTTTTTTAATTTTTTTTTTAATCTAAGTCAGAGAAAGACAGTCTGTATCCGAAAATTTTGTGCATTGTCTCTAAGACAGTTGGAGTGGCAGGGAGAAAGAAATAGTAATATGTGGATTGTTGCAATAGGAAACAGTACATCAAGATATTGGATCGTTGTAATAGGAAACAGTACATCAAGATATTGAGTTATCTTTAGAACGGAGATCCAGTGTGAATACTTGTAGCAGATTAGCCAACTCATGCATATCATGTGTGAGTATGTGTAGAGAGCGTCAGCTTAGAGGATGAACCTCGAAGGAGCCTTTTAATCCAATTTCCTTTAAAAGTATTGTCCGAAATAATTTCATCTACACCTTTATACAATTACAAGCTCTAATTTATTTATTCACTGGAGACAATAAAGGGAAGCACATACATGTATACACATACACAGGCCAGCATACATACGCACCTGCACACATTTACTCGTAGACGTAATGAACTAACCACAAGCACACAGTCATACACATGTACAACGAAGCATACAGCCACATCAGTTTACATACACATACTCACACCTTGCATGGTATTCATGCCATGGTTACTAAAGTATAAGCTAGTTCGATCAACAATTTCTCTTCCCACGGCAGAAATTACTATTGAGTAACTGTGTGATAGACAGATGAGGTGGAGGAAGAGGAAAAGTAAAGCAGTGCATGTGTGTGAAGCAGTACATAAATGGTTACCTGTGAGGAATGCGTAACAGAAAAGAAGCAAAGCAATAAAATAAAATACAGATGATGACGAAAATGGTGATAGTCTCTGTCGACAACAGTTAATCAATAGAATAGTTTAAGTATATTAACCTGTTTTATCTATTTATTTATATTTGCTGCTTAGTCAAAGACATAAGTGAGCCACCCACGACCCTTTATTTTACTCAGAGCCTCCGAAATTGGTGGGAAGAAAGATTATTCTCAAACCGGAGAGCCTGTCCAAATATTTGTAACAGAAACTCAATAATGAGAGAGTCTTTAATGGTCTCTCGACCCGCTAGAGTCGCCAACTAATTTTCACGTTGAGCAGTCCCCTTCATTGGACAGAGAGGAACTGTTCACCCTAGTGTTGAACAGCCCCCTTCTTCGGACAGATAGGAACAGTTCACCCTAGTGTTGAACAGCCCCCTTCTTCGGACAGATAAGAACTGTCCACCGTTTATACTCATTAATCGTTGATGTGGATCCTGCGGTTTACTTTGTTGATATTCTTACGGTCTTCGTTTTTTTTTTACTTGTTGAATATATTAACATTCTGCTCTATGATTATTATTGATTTCTCTCTTTTTTTTTTTTTTGCGATTCTACTTCTTCCTAGGTATTATACTCAGTGGGTTTGCTACATTCGCTCCTAAATTTATAGAGTCCCAGTTCAGTCTGTCAGCATCAGTATCTGCTGTATATGTCGGTAAGTCTATATGTATTTGCACCTTGTCTCTCCACTCTCTCTCTCTCTCTCTCTCTCAAGTATTTTCTGTTTCTTATTTTCTATTTCTCTCTTGTTTTCTGACGGCGCTTCTTTCTCTCTCTCTCTTTACCCCTTCTTTGCTCTCACGTCATCTCTTTTAAAAAATTTGCCACCATTAATGGAATAGGTGCGCGAACATCAATTTCTCTGTCTCTCTTCTTAGATACATATTATACACACACACATAGTGTGTGTATGTGTATAATATCCATAAGTAGATTTCCCATTTTTATATCGTATGTGTTAGTTTCGTCTTTACATGGCTCTTCAGGTGATTACTTCAAGTATCATCTAAAGGTCGAAATTTATAGCTGTGGGATAAAGGCGGAATTCCCTGCATATATAATGTGTGTGTAATAAGATTTTATAACTATATCTCTCCTCTCTTTCTACCTTTTGTAGGCTACGCTCTAGTTCCAGCAGGAGGCGGTGGGACATTTCTTGGTGGTGTCTTAGTCCGAATGTTAAAGCTTAAAGTACGAGGAATTATACGGATGTGTTTAGGTCTTTCTACAGTTTTACTTGTATTAATGTTAATATTTCTACTACGGTGCCAGAATAATAGTTTTGTTGGTATAAATGTGCCCTACTCTGTCAACAGGTAAGTTTGTTTATCATTCATTCATTAATATTCAAATTTTGTCATCGTGTCATGCATGCAGTTATATAGACAAAGATGGTTATATATATGTATATACTTACGAGTCAATGAAAGTCCCCCTATATGATCGTTTGATCGGTATGAAATAGCAACCAAATCACCTACGCACATTTTACCGTCCCATAAAAGTAAGATTACATTGAATGATAATACTGACAATAAGATAAAGCAGATCTATTGATATATGTATGATCATAAGTTTGCTCGCTCCGGTTTAATATGTTGCTAAGCAACAGCAGTTTAATTTCTTCCCTTTTTTTTTTTTTTTTTCCTGTAACTATCCATGACATCTGCTCCTTCTCAATTAGAGAACCACATTACCTTGATGTTTCTCCAGGGAACAAACCTATCACACTCTGAATGATTCTGCATTCTCCTCTCTCTGCTATCATTGAGGTTTCTTGTTTTATTGAAGATATATATATATATATATAAAAAGGCAGGAACGTGTATGCGACATTGTCAGATTGTTGTATTGCACGATACAATCAAACGCTGAATAAGAAAATGCACAGTATGGTTTGGCAGATATTTGATATGATGCATCAGGAATCGTTAACAAAAATCGATCGTTTAACTTCGTGGCATAAACTGGACCGTTCAGATCTGATTGGTGGTTTCTTAGTGACAAAACCACAACCAGTGAGAAGCATAAACGACAGATCTTTGAATACATGTACCATGCTATATCCCTCACAAATTATTATGGCACTTCAAAAAGAGCGCGTCTTAAGTACAACATACTCACACACACACACACACACACACACACACACGTCGTATTTGGCACTGCAAGAAAGAATCGATCACATTTTCCCAATATTTAAATTTTGGTTTTCCAGATGCATAAGCCTGTCTGGAGCATACATATTCAAGGGAGGCTACTCTAATGGTCTTGACAAAATAAGCTGGTTCATATTAAGTGTTGGTCTTTATCTACTCAATTCTATTTGAGAAAACAAAAGGCTTCCCATCCGTGACCATTCCATCTTTTTATCGTGTCATCTAACTGGTACTGTATCCATAAGCAAGATACTGTGATAAGAGTCGAGTCGAACTATTTCAATGACAGTATTAGTCATTTCGACTGACTTTGATCGCGGTCGGCTGGTAGTTGTAACCCCCCATTCGGAATGTGGGACGGCAGACTTAATCCTGTACTCGATTTGATACAACACCTATAACGGTAACATTGTCTAGTCTTCCTGATGATTTGAATGGCTGAGTTCAATTGCTTTTGTTAAATAAATCTTCCTGTAACAGAACGTCGACCTCACCGGAGTGGTGGTGGTGGTGATAAAGAGATTTACTTTCATTCGAATATCATTACAAACATCGGATTCTAAATACCGGCCCTAAGGAGCTTAGCAATATAGAATGGGATAATCCTCATTGTAATACTTATTAAGAGCACATCCACCACCAAAGGATGTTTTACGCTATCGCTCATTATGCTAGATAAAACAACCAAATTTCTCACAATTGAGCCCCCCCCCCCATATTGTTTTTTAAAAAGCAGAACATATATAATATGCTAAGCTTAGAGGGTCACAGAGGGTCATAGCTTAAATGTTTTTGCTCGTTGGTTTCTACATTGAATGCTGACCAAGGGACTCACTTTTGAAATAGAACATATATATATGATATGCGTTAAAACTGAACGCAATATTTGCTACATTTTTCAAGTCACTTTTGTTAATGAAAATAATTACACACTGTTATTGCCTTCCAGGTTTTCATTTTTTTTTTTTTTTTATATTTATTTATCATCTATTACAAATATGAAATCCGTTCAGCCCATTGCTAATACCCTTATCTCTTTAATATTTGATATCTGGTTTATTTTTCCAGTCCATCTTTGACTAAAAAAATTTCCAAAATACTGCAATATCTGTTTGAGTATACGAAGAATTCCACTCCCCCCCCTCTCTCTCTCTCTCTCTCTCTCTCTCTCTCTCTCTCTCTCTCTCTCTCTCTCTCTCTTTAATAAAGACCAAATTAGAAACAGGATTCTTTGCAGAATCCAAATTCGCTGCATCACTTTTTTCTTTTTTTTTTTTTTAAGTTGAAATACTCTTGGCACCAATACTATGTGTATTAGTTACATTCTTTCAGTTGGTGTTTAAGTTATGTAAGTTTGCATGCAAAAGCTTTACGTGCAAGAAATCATTATTATATCATTTATAGCGATGTTTGACTAGAATCTTCAGTTGTCACTGGAGTTTTGTCGCGTACGTATAATTATTGGTTTTATGTCCGTTTTATTGGTTTTATGTCTATACATACTCAAGTATTCATAAAATATCAATACTCGAACATTTTTCCTGAAACTTTCTATTTGTTAAAATAATAGTCAATCTATAAGGCGTTGGATGAAACACTTTGCAAAGTTTATGTGTGTACCATAAAGTTCTGAATTCAAATCACTTTCTCGTTCATCCTTCTGTAGTCGATGAAATAAGTATCATAAAATTACTGGAATCAATTTAAACTAGTTTATCACCCTTCACCTCATGTATAGTTTTGTATATTTATGAGAAATTATTTTACTCCACCTTTTCGTGTATAGTCTTGAGCATATGTTAGAGTTTATATTTATTTGCTAATGTTTTCCGCTTCTTTTGTAGAACCTCTTCACCGTTTGTTATTGGCAACTTAAAGGCAGAGTGCAATGCAGACTGTCATTGTTCAAATGAAGATTATGATCCCATATGTAGTAGTGGTGGTTCTATATATTTTTCCCCTTGTTATGCCGGTTGTAAAACTGTCATTGATGGGTATACAAAGGTTTGTATCATAACTTCTATTTCTTTCCCCATTTCATTTATTTTCTCTGTCTTTTTATTCTCATTTTTGACATAACTCTGTAAATTCTAGGTGTATTATAGTAATAAAGAAAGTAAAATTTTAGTGAACAGAAAAACACTCACATACACCTATATATATCTATCTATATACAGGCATAACTCGACTTAAGTCGTTTCGATTTAAATTCTCGATTATACGTCGGTTTTCAAAAATAGGATATGGAAAAAGGAAAACCAAGTTGAGTCATTTTACTCGACTTTACGTCTGTCTGCCACAAATATTGGAATCGTAAAATCACTATAAAACCGTTAAAAGTACATAAAATCATGTTACTGTACAATAAATAAGAATAAAAGCATATAAAATCATATTAAGATACGTACAGTAAATGTTAAGGCACACACCATAAAGTAGTATGGCTTAGTAAACGAAATCATGAAATCAGCTGTGTTGACTTATTTATCAGTCTTTCGGAGCATATTGCACTACAGTTCCAATAGCTACCATTAGCTGTTATTGTCATTCGTGATTTCCGTGATTGTTTTGAATTCAGATTTGTTTACGTCTGTTTATCGACTGTTTTCTCATTCTCATTCATTTGTGACTTTATTTTTGGCCTCCATGGATTCTAAGAAAATTCATAGCGAAAGTGCTAAGCGTCATGCCTGGAAAATAAACTGGCTATGATAAAACGTCATGAAAAAGATTAAAAAGTGGTAGCAATTGCTCAATTTTGGGGAATGAGGTGGACAACTGTATCAACGATTGTACATAATAAGGACAAGATTTTAGCACACATGGTTTTTATTAACCATGTATTATTGAAAATTCATTCATAAATAAAGTATAGAACTGGGAATGGTTACTATCGTTCTAGCCTAGAGACATGTAAATTCGGCCTAGCCGAGAGAAAAAGTTAATTTGACTCAAGTCGTGTCTCCTGGAACCAATTAACAACGTAGGGAGCGGTGTGCCTCTATATATCTACACACACACACACACACACACACACACACACACACACACACACACACACACACATCCAAGCCAGCGTGTTTTTCATTATGTTTAGAGAGCATGAAAATAGCTCTTTATCATTTTAGCACTTATGTGATAAGCTACCATGTTTTAGGTATTTTTGTTCTGTTTCGTTTTATTTTTCTCGAGGAAGGTGTCGTGCCTATTGCTTTTGCAAGCCCCTCCGTGACGGTGATAGATGTGGCTGACGGTTTTTTTTTTTTTTTTTTTTTTTTTACAATAGTAATTAGTCAATGGTTGCGGAGAAAACTGCGCACCACAAAGAGAATTCTAGCGAACCAACATTGAAGGGAGCAATAAATGGATGTAGTGATTAATGGGTGGATGGCTACAATAAGCATGACGGGAGATGGGTATGTGAGTGAGTGAAAGTCTTTGATTAGTTACCAATTTGCCATCCCTACAAATCATTACTCTTTCATTATTCAAGTTAATGCGCCATTGCTTTCCTATCATTGTTTTTTCATATCTAAATTGATAACTTTCCCGTCACATTTCTCTTACAGAAATACGCCAACTGCAGTTGTATTCAGTCAAACAACTCGAAGTTCGATTATGTTGCCGTTTCCGGCAAATGTCCAAACCAGTGCAATCATTTGTCATTGTTCATGCCATTCTTCGCCATGATCATGTTAATAACATTTACCATTAGTATGCCAGCACTAACAGCAACACTACGATGTGTTCCACAGAAGCAACGATCCTTTGGTCTAGGAATACAATGGATCTTGGCCCGGTGTTTTGGTGAGTTTCAGTTACTAATTACCAGACATCTCCACTGTTACGAAAATTCATGTCTTGTTTTTGTCATAATTTCTTTTTTGTTACCTTTTGTAAGAATCTAAATATCATTCAAGAAAATACTTTGATCTCTAGTGTAATATTTTATCAAAATCCTGTTTTCTAACCTACTTTTTATATAACTTAGATCAATATAGCTACTATCAGTAGGATATTAGCACTGTTTCAGTATTTATTTTTATTACTTTTTAAACAAATTTCTCATGGTAACACGGTTGAATAGATTTTCTCCTGTTTTCCCGTTGGAGAAATTTTTTTCCAACATGGGTGCAATAGATAACCATCGAGCTTCGGCTTCGATACTTTTGCACAGTTAGCAATTATCTTTATTATAACCTCACTTCTTGTGTGTGTGTGTGTGTGTGTGTTACCTAAATATTTACTAACATAGCTCATATATGAATACGGTAACGAGACACGTAAATTTCTCCACTTATTTCAGTAGTATTTCATTCACATGCAGCGTGCACTGGGAAGGCGTTCTTGAGATGACCAATATCTGTTTCAACACTAATTCTCATCCTACGTTGCAGCACTCAGCAACGACCCCACTCAGGAGGACTGGATGCTAGAATTGCAGATGTTGACACAATAATGCACCAGCTCCAGTATCCAACCCTGAAAGAAGGAGGGGTTGGTTAAAATGCCAAGCTCACTGTTTTCAATTTGGATTTTGTGCCTACCCTCACCTATAGCCATGACTGTTGGGTTATGACCAAAAGTGTGCCATCATGAATACAAACGTCCGAAACGAGGTTCCTCCGAAAGATCTCTGAAGTAACGTTACTTGACAGGATATGTAGTTTGGATATCAGGAGGTCTCTCTTGGTCGAGCCGCTGCTTCTCTGCATTGAGAAGACACAGCTTCAGTGCTACGAATATGATTAAATTAGAATATTGCAAGAAAGAATCGCAAAATGGATTCTTCTAGCCGAGCCAACCAGCAGGTGACTTAAGTGTAGACGAAGAATAAAGTAACTGGATAATATCCATAGTCTCAGTTGGTCACGCTTGGGAATCCAGCTGGTCGCTGGATTGCTTCCAGTCACCGGTTACTTCTTAGGACTCTACTCTACACAACCCTTTCAGGAATAGTTGGCATAGAAGATGGCTAGATGGATAGCTGCATTTGTGTGTAGTTTCTATATTTGTGTACATGTACGTAAGTGTGTGTTTGTGTGTGTATGCATGTATAACGTGTGTGTTTGTATCGTTGAAACATATGCCTATAAGCTATAAAAAAGGCCGATGAAAATATAGTGAATCAATGATTAGTAGCTGGTTAGAAATCTAATAACATTATTGTTCAGAAAATGCATGGCAGAGAATATTAATTTTCAGAAATAACTGTTTTTCTGTGCTACCAAAATAAAATAACTTTATTCATTTTTATCAATTTCTTACAGGATCCATACCTGGACCGATCATGTTTGGTAAAATGATAGATCTGACCTGCCAGTTTTGGCAACAGACTTGCCAAGAGAACGGTTCCTGTTACGTCTATGACAACGAACGGATGGGTCTCTATCTAATGGCTCTCACCCTGGTCGTCAAGGCACTTTCTTGTTTGTTTTTCTTTCTAGCGCTGCTCATGTACAAAGCTGCACCAGCATCGAATCCTGTAAATTTAGCCAGTGACAGTACATCATCAGCTCTTTCAACATTCAGCCAGAGGCCACCATCTAAAGTTAAACACGCGAACAGTATGCAGACATGCTTAGATGATGACAATAGTCAGTGCGAAAGGACTCTGATGGAAGATGTTCCTAGTCCAACTAAGTCTTTTACGTCCTGAAATTTTACCTAATAATTAATAAAAATATTGACACGTCTAGTAATTAAATGATATATATATATATATATATATATATATATATATATATATATATATATATATATTTTCCAATTAAAATTATTTTTTGCAATTTTAAAAAGCAATAACATAACAAATAAATGAGCTAATACATTTAAAATGAGCTGAGCTGAAACTAGTTAAAAAGAACATAAAAATTTTTTTTTTAATATTTTATAACTAACGAGGGACACAATTGAATGGGCATATATATATATATATATATATATATATATATATATGTATATATATATATATATATATATATATATATATATATATATAAATTTAACATTTTACATAATTAATGCAATTTAAAAGGTGAACAGAATCAATGGTGCCTAGAATGATCAGATATCATCTATCTCTCTCAGAGGAAAAGATAACACAAAAAAACCCAGTAGATGTATATAATTTCCGGTTTTTTTTGTGGGTTTTCTTTTGTTGTTTTTTTAAAAGGTAGATGCTGGGGTGAGTTGCTGAAATTTTATATTTTTTGTATGAGAAGTTTGGGTTGTTTTTTTAAGTGTGTTTTTTCTTTAATATATTTTTTAAAAAGAAAGCACATTGAAATATATAATAGGACAATTTTCCAATTTGTGAATATTTTAAATGAGAACAGAGAGGTTTAAATACACAGACATCTCCAAACTATGACATGCATGCACATAATTGTGTGTGTGTGTGTGTTGCGCGCGTGTGAGTGTGTATGTGTGTGTTAGTGTATGTGGATAATGTATGAGCACAAGCATATACATCATATAGACAAGGTATCACTTAAATAAGGCATTATTTAACTGTCTTTTCCCAGAGCCTGGGAGACTTACGTTTCACAAGGTTTTTTTGTGTGTTTGTGTTATGCAATTCACACAATTAAGTATATACGCACACTGATAGGTATATTCAATAATATACATATGTTCATGTGTACTTTCATATGCAGACATGTATATATGTATGTGTGACGTGTGTATGTATGTATGCATGTATGTATGTGTGTGTGCATATACATATATATATTTATATATACACACACACACACACACACACCTGTTATGTGCATAGATAGCATGTATGTATATGTGTTATATATATATATATATATATATATATATAGTTTTAGGGAAAATAACCAATTTTCAAAGACTCATCGATGAAAATCCACTATTATATATATATATATATATATATATATATATATATAAATTTGCAAATGTATGAAACAATATACACACGCACAAAATCATACACAAACACTGTGTGTGTGTGTGTGTGTGTGTGTGTGTATTTCAAGAAAACAAAAGATTGATGTTACGGCATTAAACGATGACACTCGCACACACGAATGTGATTTAAAACAATCCAACTGTTGGTATTGAACTTACGAACTAGCTGTGATCAGTGTTGAGTGTTTTTTTGTTTGTTTGTGTTTTTTTTCTTTACTGTGTACACACCTGAACTGCTTGAGTATTCGTCTGCACTTTTTTTCACTTATGTAAATATATGTGTGTTTATACTCAGCTAACATACATATTCACAAAAGAATGTAACCTATGTGTTATATTTCACTTTGGAATATACATGCACACTTAAATATACACTTAAAACATTAACAAATATCTATATACACTACGGGCATGCCTATATATTTATATATGTGTGTGTTGTGCCCTTATCTCCAGTACAAGGAAAGTATAATATAACTTAGTAGTTGCCGGGAGCTGGTAGAAGCATTTTACTTCCTCTGTCTCAGCAATACAATTAGATATGGTAGTGGACACGATTAGTAACTAGATTAGGATATTGACTGTGGTATATTATCTTATCGTCCTCGACGAGCATGTGTTGGTTCAAGTGAAGTGTAAAGTTTTATTACCCACTGTATTATATAACTCGGACGTGTGGACGATCTACCACAAAACAAGTAAAAACAAAACTAAATGCATTTATGATTACGGATCATATCTCGTAGAAAGACAATGTTAGGAACATCGCATCCTAGAGAAAGCTTAGCTATCTATCATCGAAAAAGTGGCGATATAATGAAATTGTCGCCAGTTTGGACATGTCCAGAGAATGGAGGAAATTTGGGGACCCAGGTAAATACTCAATTCGCAGTTGTACAGCGGAGCAAGATTTTATGGTAGACCAAGCAAAACGAAAAATTGCTTTTGAAAAATTGCTTCACAGTATTGAGTATCGTCCATTTACGTTCTGAGTTAAAATTCTGCTGAGGTGCGAATTGCTGTTCATATTTCTTGGTGGGAATTACAGAAATAAAGTACTTGTCAAGTATTGAAATTTCATATAATTAACTGTTTCCCGCCCCACGAAATGTGTGTCTTTGTGCATATGTTAGACATCGCTGTTATATGGCTTAGCAGAATCGTTAGTGCATCAAAGTGCCTTGCGATATATGTTAGAGTTTTATATTTTCTGAGTTCAAATCCAGCTAGGCTCAGCTTTGCTTGTCATCCTTCGGGATGGGATAAAATTAAGTACCTGTCAAGTACTGTTCCACTCTCCACAAATTTTGGAGGTTGTGTCGATGTAAGAAATTCTTAGTTTCAGATGTTGACACTAGGCCATGAATATGGAGGAGGGAGTAAGTCGATTACATCGACCCCAGTACTTAATTGGTAATTTATTTTATCGAATCCGAAAGGATGAGAGGCGAAGTCGACCTCGGAAGAATTTGAACTCAGAGCATAAACCCGAAAGACGTGCTGCTAAACGTTTTGTCCGATGTGCTAACGAAGCAAGATGCTTAGTGACATTTCGTTCGGTTTTGTTATGAGTTCAAATTCCTCTGAGGTCATCTTTGCCTTTCATTTTTCCGGGGTCGATAAAATAAGTACCGGTCAACTATTGAGATTGATGTAATCGATTAGGCTTCTGCCCAACAAATTTCAGGCCTTGTACTTAAAGTAGAAAGAAATTCTCATTAGTAGCACCAGTATTATATTTGTTGATTTCTCAGCTATACTGTTTTCATTAAAAAAGAAAAAAAAATCTAAATATCTAAGATGAAACCTTTTATCATTAGTCAGGGATAGACTGAAAAAGTTTTCATAAATGTTTAAAACTAAAAGTCACCTCCAGTCTTCTGTATCTATACTCGACATTTAAGCTTAAAATATATCTAAATTGTTAATTCATTTTAAATTTATTTAATTTTCATTTATTTTGCATAAGTTTTGGCAGTTGACCCTAATTTTAGCCACTTTTTAGTGGTGGGGCAATATACTTCTTTCAACAATCTCAAAGTTATAAAATAAAAAAATACTAACCTATGTTGAAATTAATAACGTTGTTTGGAGGTTGTAAAATGAAGTGTAAAAATTATCCAGTCTAATTTATCAAAGGATGATAATAGTAAGGATTTCTTAGAAAAACAGATTTAACAGTATCCAACGGGCGTTTCCCTATGCGATCACTTAACCTGCTAAAAATAGCTGCTAGATCTCTCTGAAACCACACCTTATCGTCTTATAAAACGATGATTCCACAGATCTATGCCATACACGATATATAAAAAGATGGTATGGTCACAGCTAATTGGATGATAAACTAGTACTATAAATTTGTCTGCAATTGTTGCCATACCTAGTAAAAATTAAATGGACTTAACCACCTAAAGATCTCCATTTAATTTTTGGGTGAGTTAGAATTTACTATTTTCTTCCTTGCCTCTTTGAGAGTGTTTTCAATAACGCTAATAACTTTTATTTGTATTATAACTAATTTCTACTGCAGTTTACCGCATTAAGTATGGAAGCTTTCATTTTACTGCTACTATTACTATGTGGCTTTCTTTCGGGCGTTATCACATGATAAAATGCATATTACCAGAGATTAAGTCTAGTTTGTGAATATAGCCCAGTGAACGATATTTTGAAGTTGGCACACGAACACAGATTCGTGAAAATGAAATATAATCATCTGAAACTATTGTGGTATATATTTTTTATCCAAGGCCATGAGATAAAAAGCAAAGTTAACTTTAGCTAATTTGAAACTCTAGACCAAGTGTAATCCGGTGCTCAAAATGTTTGCCACCCCACCTTTCTTTTTATATCAATATCTAGTAGTAATTATAAAGGAGTTTAAATTATGAAAACTAAATTAGAATCCCAGCAAACTACTGAGGGCTTAAATCAGTTTTTAAAAAATCGTAGAAGGGATCTTTTTTAAAACGGGGGCCACATTTTTCATTAACGAAACACTTTGAAATTTGGAACACTGGTAGAATGTGTCATATAAAACATCTTTTTCTCTTAGTCTTCTTAAAAAAAAAGAAATCCATAAATTATTCCATGTTAAAGTTGTCGTATTTCTGTAATTTCAACCAATCACTGACGTCCATTCAGCCGATATACATTAAGTGCCGACTACATAAACAAACGATTCTGAAACAATTAACCCCAACCCTAACCCTAACCGTAGGGTTAGAGTTAGGGTTAGGGTTAGGGTTAAAGCAAATTTAAAATGAAAAAAGCAAATAAAACGAGGAATCGTTTGTTTATGTAGTCGGCACTTAATGTATATCGGCTGAATGGACGTCAGTGATTGGTTGAAATTATCGAAATAAGACAATTTTTTACATGAAATAAATTCGAATACAAAAATATTTTTCTGTTCTATAACACAAAATAGATAAGTATACGAAGTTTGAAAGTCTTTCGGTACCAAAAACACTATGTAAAACATTAATGAAAAATGTGGCCCCCGTTTTAAAAAAGATCCCGTAGAAGTTCTGGCTAGAAAATATATTGATGGTGGTCATTTTCCCCACATACTTTGGTTTCTTCTAAAAGATATACAGGTAAAAACAATTCCCAGTAAGATTGACAGATTTTCAAATGTTTATGTCTTTATTATTGTCTGATTGAGTGCATTGGAGAATGTTTAGCTGTATGGTAAATTCTTGTGCGTACAAGGATATATTTACTCCTAAAAAATACGCACAAAAATAATCGCCATTCTTACTTGTATACCGGCCATAGCTTAGCTGCTGAAGCTCCTAACTATTACAAAATGTCTCCAATATTACTTAGAAGCTAACCTGATTGGATCACTGGATATCTTAAATAATTATTTTGCTCATTGCAAGTAACTGAAAATGAGTCGGCCATTCTATCGAACTACCGAGGTTATCATCTGTTAACTTTCGATAATAAACCAAGAAAAAGAAATATCTTGAGTTCCATTACCACAATTTTCTCCTTAACAATGAACACATTTTTACAGAGTAGTATTTTCAAGTCTCTAACTGTATTCAAGTTTCTAACTAAAACGGGTATCAAAGCAAACATTGACACGCTGCCACCTGCACACCATCCTCCATAATTTTCTCTTGATTTTTTTTTTTTTTTCATCAAACACCTTTTATATTTTCCTTTTCTATCGGGGATGGAGTTTTGTTTAAGAATTCCCTCCATAAAGCACTACTTTGCTATTGACCGTGGGTTAAGGATATTAATCTTGATTAAAGTCCGAGGACGTTATAAGAATGATAGCATATGGTTTAGGGGCCCCTATTGTGGTGGATTTTCTTTGGATCACTAGCATATTACTGGAGCTTATTTTACGGTTTCTAAGACATGACAAGCAAAATTTAAAACTGTAATTCGAACTCAGAAAAGTGAGATTGCAATATTCATTGTTTGGTCACCTGATTAAGTCCAAAATATAGGTTGCTATGTCCAAATCAATGAACGGAAATATATAATACTATTCGACACGCTTTTTTAAATTAAGTTACTTTGTGGCTATGTTAGAAATTCTTATTATCAGTGTTGGTCTCCGGTAAACTCATAGTATTTACGACATACATTGGTGACCAAGAATCAGGGTTCTTGTTAAATTTGTTGTTAAAGTATTAAATGCAACAAAATGATATAAAGCCAAAAGTTGGCTAAATTTTAATAGTTTGAGGTTATTCAGAAAAAATACTAACTTAAGAAAAATTAATAATTCTAATTGCTCTTGTGAAAATACACGATATCGCTGCAAGTTTTTGCTAACTACAATCTAAAAATGGTGTATGTTGTGCTGTGTGAAGAATTGTACTCTGCCCGAAATGTTAGTTTTTATTTTATTTCACGGCACCACAATGTAGATATTCTTTAAAACTCTGCTATTACTATTGCTGACATAAACTATCAATAGCACTAATCCATGTGACGGTCTTTTCAACTTCCTCCCCCACCTAATTGGCAACGAAGCTTTGAGACACGCACACCTCTTGTAATCTATAGGCATGTTAAAAAGGTCGTTTTTCAGTCATGTGGCTTCAGTTTCGATCCCGAAGTACAAGGCACTTTGGGAAAATGTTTTCTGCCATAAATTTTCTGTTGAAGGATGCTTCTGTAGTTTTACTTACCAAGTGGGATCATTGGCGCCATTTCCATTGAGGTAAAACTTAAAAACTGCAGGGAAGACGTGAATTTTAACACTTCAGAAATCGTTGGGTGCCAAATTACAAGATATTAAATTATTCAAAGCCATCACAAGAATTTATTTACAATAAGTGGAGAAAAAAATGTCATAAGATAAAAAAAAAAAACGCTTTAGTTATTTGTAAACTTAGCGACCTTTTCTATATCCAAAGATCAAGGTATTCCATTTAAAAATCAAAGAATTTTAAATTTTTGCCAAATAACCAATGCCGACATATTTCAAAAACAACGCCGTTACATTTGGTTTGTGTTTAGAGACATTTATTATGTAAACAAAATTTCTATGTGACTACAGCTTCCGTAAATCTGATTTCATCAACTGTCATGTAATCTCTTTAGTGCGATTTTCATTTTTATTCACATCGGAAGTATGCAAGGTGAAATATATCGATATCTTTTGAAAATAAACATTCTCAAACCAGAAAATTTGCTATCTGTTGCTAAAAAAAGAAAAATCATTGCATGTACCTCATGTTATCGGTTTCCATGGAAACAAAAAATAGCTGTAATTACATATCACCAACATGTGATTATTTTAGGAATCCGTACATCGAGTGCATGATCAAACTAACTATCACTTGCAGCCAAATCATCCAAATTGCAAATGAAAATGGTGAAGGAGGGGAGGACACGTATAGTCATAGGTATATTATTCATGATTAAAGAAGAAAAAAAAAAAGGCGAGAATGGTTATGAGAAATATGAAGCTAAGCAAGATTTACTCAAATGAGTAGAAGTCCTCGGACTATTAACCTCATTTTTAGAGCAGAATATTTTGTTTGAATGAACATCTGCCCAACGTTTCGATCAGTCTGATATCCGACGTCATTTGATGTTTTTATTCCTGATGTGTATAAAGTTCCAGGTTGATCTAGAAAACTCTACTTCTAAATAAAGGATAGAAAGTAATGATCTGACCCACACGGCTACTGATGTACGTACATTAAAAGAGATTAATAATTCGAAAATTGGTAATCTTAGACGTTTACTCTTAGACATTTAATCTTTCTTAATATTAGAAATCGTGTAAATTTCCGTCTCCCTCCCCCGCTCTCTCTCGTAAAACTTCAGTTTAACAATCCAATATAACATCCATTCATTAGGTTTTTTAAGTGAAATGTTTCATGCTGAAACGTTCCTTTAATCACGACTAAATTTTCAGACAGTAATTGACGATGATGATGATGATTCCGTTGAAATTTTGTCTCCTACAAATAACAAATGTATGGAGATATAATCCACACTTCAGCTCCAGATTTATCATGATGATCTTTTATGTCTTATTTCTTCAGGTATTTCTTGATTTGGAAATGACTACATGTAGTCGCCGCTTATTTTCTTTCTTCTCTTTTTTTCTTTTAACGTATAAAATTTTCCTTGTCTTATCCCCCATATTTGTTTACGTTTGACAATCAAAATCTAAAAAAACAATTACAACAAACTTGACATTGGTCCATTTTTTTTTTTTTTTTTTTTTTTTTACATGTGCAATAGAAAAAAGTGAAAAATAATTCTAAAACTTCCAGAATAACCTGCCAGAACAGAATTTCTTAGATACATTTCTCTCTCTCTCTGTCTCTAATATATATATATATATATATATATATATGCGTAACTGTGTGGTAAGAAGCTTGCTTCCCAACCACATGGTTCCGGGTTCAGTCTCATTGCGTTGCACCTTCGGCAAGTGTCTTCTATAGCCACGAGCTGACCAAAACCTTGTGAGTATATCTGGTAGATGGAAACTGAAAGAAGCCCGTCATGTAAATATATATATATAAATAAATAGGTTGAGATAATTTAGATAATCTTGACAATGAATTCAATAAAGAATAGGGAAGGAGCTAAAGTAGTATTGTTAGTTTCATGCTTACAATATAATTAAAGGTAAATTCAATTTTTCTAAACACATTTACATTAAAACTTTATTTTATTCTGCAGAGGTCATTTTCAACTTCCATTTTGTAAAACAGGCCTTGAGATATATATATATATATATATGCGCATACACACACACACACACATACTTTCACCAAAGTCGTATGTGTATACTACATACTAAAAATGTGTGCATATTTATTTCCACTTATTCATATACTGTCGAGCTTAAATATCTGTGTACGTATTTTATTTATAAATGTTTTTTCTTTTTTTAAAGTTTTATGTCACTGCTATTTCACTATATATTTTTTAAGATGATTATGATTCATCTGCAAACCACAACTCGACTAAAGTGGGACCACAAAACAGCCATCATTGGCATCTTTTACACACATATACACAAACGTGTGCATGTATAAATCAATGCATGCAACTTTATATATACACTATAAATTTATGCATACAACTATATGTACATGCATTTTATATACAGACGTGTATATATACATATATGCATGTAAATGTTATACAGCATAAAGTTGCATGTATGTATGTGTATAATATATATATATGCATATGTAAATTTTATATAAATTTACATTTGCGCGTGTACATATATGCTCACACGTGTAAATTATATATAATACGCACACATTATTATATTGTATATATAAGTGCATACATGCATGTGTGGGATGTGAATGTGTAATTTTTTTCGCCCTCTTGAAAGCACATCATACATTCGAAGTCTTGAGTGGCTTTGGAAAAGAAAATAAACACACATATATATATATATTGTGAAGTGTGATGTATGTGTGTGTGTGCGTGCGTGTGTGTGCGTGCGTGTGTGTGCGCGTTAGTACATATATATATATATATATATATATATATATATGAGATGTTGTATATAAATGTTTTTGATTTTTTTTTTTGACCTTTCTCAATGAAACTTTTAAAAATCAATGATACTGGTAAAAAAAAAAATTACATAGTTTTTTTTTTTTTTCATTTTATAAATCATAACTGGGAACTGTGAAATTTATTTTCCTTTTTTATAAAATTTTAACAACTACGAACTGCCTTGTTATTATTATCATTATTGTTATTATTTGTCTTTGTTGTTTGTTTTTTTATTATTATTATTCCCAGCTCAGCCTTGATTAGACTGTTTCAGTTATGACCATCCTGTCTGTTTCAGATGTCGAGTATCTAGCACTACATTAGTCTCCCGTGTTTCAAAAACGGTATTATCTTAGGGAGACATGGCTACTCTAGCTAGCTTGTTGAATGACTCGTAGACGCTCTATCGTTGTAATTTATTGCTGCCCCCTTATCTACAGTATTTTCTGGAATACAAGTCGAAGTTTTCAGACCAAAATTTTAAGTCAAAATAATGTAGATCACCTTATGTGAAATGTAGCAGAATTTGGAAATATAGTGACGATGTTTTAATGTTTATACTGTACATAACGTTGACTTGTATGCCGGAAAATATAGCACGTGAAAACTGCAAAACTTTCAGGGGGATCAATGGAAGAGTTGTCAACACAGTAGGCCAACCTGCAGAATCAACAACTTCACCACTATCGTCACCACCAGTTTAGAGTGAATATAATTTGTAGAGTTAAGACGAGACAACATAAATTTTGCTATGCATCTTTAGCGTGAAACTTTCAAAGAATTTGCGCTGTTCCAAAATTAACGAAAGCTACAATAATGATATAGATTATTTATTATAATGCAAAATTATATAGGTATTATATACAGCAATCATATTGCAAAATATTATAGAATTAACAGTATTGTCAATGATGCTGTTGTTGTTGAGCCTGATATCAACCTTGGTTAAGCAAATCTATGATCAAAGATGTTGTGGGCATGATTATCTCGTCTTCCTCTATATCAGGTCAACATTTCAATATATAATCATTATTTAACAAAGGAGGGAGTGACTGAAGTATTTCTCTGTTATTTCGAGCAAGACGAGCGACCATGTAGATAGTATTATGAATGTGATGGTGGTTGGTGTTGGCGGTGACAGTAATACTGTTTGGTGTTGATGATGATGGTGGTGGTGGTTATGGTAGTTGTGCCGATGTTTGTGGAGCAGGACGCTTTGATGGTGGTGGTTTTGGCATAGTCGGCGATGATGAGGATGTGTCAGTGAATTGTATCAGTCTTCTAATATTACCCCGCCTCCAACTAAAACGTTATCATCGGCCCATCACCATGGGATATTACAGCTGAAGTATCACCATATCACCTTGCAAGAAACTGGGATGATGATTCTTAAGGAGGACCGCTTTTTGTTTTATTATTTAATTTCTAGTCATTGTCCTTGTGTTCCGTTCTTTCAGAACTACTACCTCCAAACCTGCTAATTTTGTCAGTAGACAATTTTCTAAATATCACGAGACCTATAAATATGTATAACAGACAACCAAGGTTACCCTGATTTTAATAACATGCAATGAAGGAAAAAAGATTGATTGTGTGTGCTGGTTTACTAACGTCTCTGAAACTTCGGTTCGGCAAAAGACTCTGATAGAATAAATACCAGACTTAAAATAAGTATTCAGTCCTTCTGTTCGGTTAGCGTACAAAGCAGAGCTTCAGTATAGCCGCAAGTCCAACATCTAACACAAGTAAAAGAGTATATGATAAATTATTTCTAAATGGTTTACACCACTTTCCTACGACCAGATACTGCAATAGCTTGGGATTCAAGGGTCTATAGCACTTCAATATCCTTCCGAAGGAGACGTCAGACTTACATGGTGTGAATGTAGATATGTTCAGAACTAAACTGGATCTCCTACTGTCAAGAGTTCCAGATGAGCCAACTTCACGGTAGGAGCTGGAAATGAGTGCAGCAGCATCAAACTCCCTCATTCACCAAATGCCAACTATTAAAGAAACATAAATGAAAGTTTAGCAACATCAGTTGGCAATGCCCAGCATAGTCACAGTCCTTGATCTAAAAATTAATAAAAAAAAAAAAATTATGAAATACGTCTTACAAGGTGCACTCCAGAAGTTTTGAGACATTTCAGGAGTGACATTTATTAATTTGAAAGAATACAAAACTAACTTCCTTCAAAGCAGGATCATCGAATTTCAATACACATGTGTAGCGCTCAAGGAATTTCGTGAAAACACCATGGAAGTCCTTCAAATTTAACGTATCCTGGACTTTTCATCTTCTTAGTGTATTCAAAACGAATGCCCGCGAACTTCTCCTTCAGCAAATATCGCAAGGAGCAAGGTTGGGACAGTAGGGAAGGCGAGGGATAGTTTTGATTTCTTTTTCTATCAAGTAGTTGGTTACGGGGATGGAATTGTGTACTGAGGAATAGTCCTGGTGTAGGACTGGAAGAGTCCTGGCCTTTTGCAACGAAAACTTTTTCTGAATTCCCTCAAAGACTTTACAAAGTACTCTTTGTTGACCGTCTGTAGATGATTCCCTTGCTGCTGAAAATGGAGCTCATCATGAACTTCCCGGTGGACTTGCTTTGCCTGGCCTTCTTGGGTCTGTTGGGAACCAATGTACTTCAAATGGGCAATCCATCTCTTGGTCTCTGGATCACAGCAGTAGATCCAGCTATCGTTACAGGTCATAAGAGACTCAAGCACTCATAGTTTGAAGATAATGCGCTCAACCTCAACCATTTCCATATATTCTTCAACGAGTCTTTTCTTCTTTTCGTCACTGAACACCCTGGGAACAAACTTAGCACTTGTTCAGATCTTCATAAATAATTCTGCGTACAGTTGCCATACCAACTCCGGAATTATATGTTTATTGTCTTTATAAGCACATGACAGTATTCATCCAGAAAATTGCGGATTTTCACAAACTGTAATATTTTGACTCCCCCCCCCCCCCACACATTTCTAATCCACTCCATCGTCATTGAACATTTTGTGCCAACAAAAAATAGATGGTCGGCTCATACAAATTAATCTATAAGCAGTCTGGAATATTTCATAGCGATTCTTGACTGCAGTCTGCAAATTTGTGAGGGTGTGTTCAGAGTACTGTTACAGCCATCTCCTTCAGTATGGAATAATAAAGTTGGCAGATCAGCTTTTTAGATGGATAGTAATGAAATGATATACTGTGGAGGCGCAATGGCCCAGTGGTTAGGGCAGCGGAGTCGCGGTCATAGGATCGCGGTTTCGATTCCCAGACTGGGCGTTGTGAGTGTTTATTGAGCGAAAGCACCTAAAGCTCCACGAGGCTCCGGCAGGGGTGGGGGTGGCGAACCCAGCTGTACTCTTTCACCACAACTTTCTCTTACTTCCTGTTTCTGTTGTGCCTGTAATTCAAAGGATCAGTCTTGTCACACTGTGTCCCGCTGAATATCCCCGAGAACTACGTTAAGGGTACACGTATCTGTGGAGTGCTCAACCACTTGCACGTTAATTTCACGAGCAGGCTGTTAATTTCACGATCCATTGATCGGATCAACTGGAACCCTCGACGTCGTAAGCGACGGAGTGCCAACAACAACAATGATATACTAAAAGTACAATAATCTAGGACGGTTATAAATGCCTCTCCTAAAAAATATCTGAGAGTTTCTAAAATGAAGCTCGTATCTTGTGAGATCCCACAAAGTGTTTCAAGTAATCCACTTGGAAGAATGTAATATAGTGAAACAGATTATTCTTTCTTAATTAAATGAACCATTTAATTGATTGTATACATGAAATAAAGAACAGAATGTCAAATACTCGTCACACCAGAGCATTTTAAATGTGTGTGCGGATGGGGGAAACTATTGCAAACTACAGATTCCAAGTGTTATATGGAAATGTATATTTGCTAGGTTGTTTCTTTGCAGGGTACAAATTATGGATCTCCGTCGGTTTCAACGAGGAAGATTCAATTGTTCGATCAACTGAATTACCTACTCGCTGAATCAGCGTAAAAATGGCCGAGCATTTCACAGGCACACACACCGTTAATGTAATCCTTGGATAGAATCATCATGATACACTGTGTGAGAAGACTTTACTTTTGAATTGCAGGTACTCTCCATACGACAGTTTTCATCACAATGTTTGGTTTGACTCAACACAATGTAAGCGCAATGGTAAACGACAATTGTTGAAAATGCTGGGCAAGCAGTTCGAACTTGGGGCGTCATAAATACGAAGCAAACTTCTTTACCATTTAGCTCTGTTTTTTTTTTGTTTTTGATTTTTTGCGTAGTTCATAGAGAACAGTAAATCAGGAAACCCGTGATAGTTTTCGATAGTAAATATTTAGTTTACAGTTTTTTAAAAAAGTGATGCATACATACATACATACATTTTCATGCATGCATAGTTAATGGTTCCATCGTCGGTTTCGGCGTCCAGAATAGCTGCTGTTTGACGAATCGGACGATCAATTAGTTGATAATTGGGAATATTTCACAAACACGAATACTCTTACTATCAGCGTGATAGAGTGTGCGGTAAGACTGGCTTTAGACTAGTAGGCACATTTCGTCCCAAAGTTTGGTTCATCCAAAACTTTGCAAAAGGCACAACCCGAAGTTCTCTCACGGTTTGGTTGAACATGGGACTTCATGGCCGCGAAGTTTTACCACTCGGCCACTCATGAGTACATATAAGTATATTAAAAATCATTAATAACGACAGAAACAGTATCAAAATCAAAAAGCAATATTTATTTCCCACCAGAAGTAGAAATTGTGCTAGAACACAGAATACTGCGTTATTTAGCATGAGAGGGCCCTCTCATATGTACTTACGGTGCATATAAGCACTCATGTCTATATCACCGAAGGGCGATAACGGTCGGCTGCGGCCACCGGAACACCCAGATCACATGATTTCCCCCAGGTCCACATGAGAGATCCTCTGATGGTAAATAATGTAATATTTTGTATTTTAACACAAGATTCACTTTCACTGGGAAATAAATATTACTTCAATATATGTTCACCTACATATCCATCTCTCATACATACGTGTGTGTGTGTGTGTGTGTGTGTGTGTGTGTGTGTGTGTGTGTGTGTGTGTGTGTGTGTTGTACGTTTATATGAATTAAAGCAATAAGAGAGTTTATTTAGTTTGAACTCTCCTGTGGGAACACTAGATCGTTCTTTCTCATCATGTGAGGAAAGAAAGAGAGAAAGAAAGAAAGAGAACACGAACGAAAGAAAATACGAAAGAGAGAAAGAAAGAAAGAAAGAAAGAAAGGAAGGAAGAGCAAGAGAGAGAGAGAGAGAGCAAAATTGTTTCAAATTGAACAAGGGAGATAACAGACAATATACATAGTGATATTACAATTATTTCCCTTGAAAGTAAGTTACCTCCCTTAATAAAACTTCTATTTTTCCTATTGGGCTGAAAATATTCTTGATTGAATCCTGTGATAGCTAGATGTTACAACCAAAGTAAACACAAATACTTATAAACACACACCTATAATATTTCAGCAGTGATGGAGGTGTATAAGTTTATTGTTCGTTTAGTAAGCTACGAAATTCTTACATTCCCTCAATTTCCTGTAATTCAGACCGCCTCTTGGTCCCAGCAGACAAAATGGAAAAGGCATTGCTCCGGAGGATGCAAGGGAGATGCGCTAGAACAGTCACTCTGACTCGCGGGGTTTGAACAGGTTTATAACCATTTTTACTCGGTTACGAGTTATCAGAAAAATCTTTAAAGTTGTATGAAACTAGTGCAAGGCTAATCTGTTGTGGTTAAAAAAATATATCAATTCGAACAACTTTTGAACTAGATATAATAAATAAGATCGCGCAAAAGCATATAGTATTTAGCAGGATGAGAGAATTTTGCTGGAGAGAAGTGTAACGCTTTGAATCCATCTAAAGCCGTTATGAAGGCATTAACAAAAGTGAAACTATTTATTATATTGAATTGTGATAATCACTAACAACTTAGAAGCAATGTCGCTCCAAGTTAAGCGCTGCTCTCACTGTAAAACCTATGTCTCTCCGAATGTGGTTGTCTAGCGGTTGGATGGGGAGGCTGCCAGAAAGTACGAATTCAAAGAGAGGCGGAGGGGAGGGGGAAGACACTGAGAAGAAGAAGAAGAAGAAGAAGAAGAAGAAGAAGAAGAAGAAGAAGAAGGGTGGGAAAGAAATTCCCGCCACCTATTTCAGTTGTAGGTGGTTTGTTGGAAGAGTACATGAAATAGAAGTCAAGGCAAAATTTTGTGGGTTACAAAAAAGGAGGGGTAGTAAAAGCATAGGAAAGGAGGAAACTACTTTATTGACAGGTAATAAGATAAAGATGGAAGAAGGCCAACAAAACTAAAAAAGTAATTTTTAAAAATCTCGGTTGTTTGAAATAAATGTCGAAATTTAAGTGAATTTGAAATAATATGAATCAGAGTGACTGTTTTTGCTGAAACAGGACCCTTGTTTTGCTAATACTGGTTTTCCAAGTAGCTTCTTTATATCTCCTCCTCGCCTCCTGTAATTGTTTCTGACTTCTGATTTTCCACTTCATACGCGTGTGTGCGTGTATATACACACATACACATGCATGTAGATAGATAGATAGATAGATAGATAAACATGTTGCAAGGGAGGTAATCATGAATAATTATTCACAAACCTGCAGATGCAAGTGTCATCGGTTGAAAGCTCTGCGTAGTGGACACTAGCAGGCCTATGGAATCATCAGGAGAGAATGCATACTGCTTTTCTTTGGTGGCGGAGGGTGCTTTCCGCTTTACGGTATTTTTGCACACTGGCGATTTTGCCGTTTAATTCCCATGTTTAATTGGGTATTTTTAAGGTTTAATCAATTTAAAACATTTATAAACATATACAAATACTGTTTTATCTCTCATGAAGTTCTTTTTTTTTTAATTTTTGTTACCATTTGATAATGACTTAAAATCCACAGCACTCACTGTGTTGAGACCCTAATCACACTATATTAATCAATCAAATTCCATTTCACTGCAGCTGTGATGACTATGCAGCAGAACCTCAAACCGATACCATTACGCACTATTGGACAGCCTATTTGTCCAGGAATAATTGCCTGACATCTACGTAGTGGTATAGAGTTTGGAAAATTAATAATTCTTTAAAAGAATATTTAAAAATTTTTCAGATGAATAAAGTTAATCATATATATTTTACCTTATGGTTGATTAAGTGCAAACATTTTCCCTTAATTGCTCCTTCTAATACATTTCTGTCCTGCTACCTAAGGAAGAAATCTCAAGTGATAGAAAATTTAAAGGTACGAAGCCATCAGTTCTGAGGGAGAAGGGTTATCCGACTCCATCGAGTTCTTTTTATAGCAACAATAAAATAACATTGTTTTATAAATATATATGTACGTATATATATATATGTGGTGTGCGGTGACTTCCGGGGCTGGGCATGCAATGAATTTCTCTCCCTCCCCCCACTGGCAATTTTTCAGTAAAAGAATTTTCGTATTCCTACGATTTACATATGGGAGATTCTGAAAATGCAATCACCCCCGTATGATCTAGAATAAGCAGGGAATAAAAAATGGCTCTGTAGAGATGAGCCTGAAATAAGTGTATTGTTTGTATCTCTCTCTCTTCGAAACGTCAGTACTTTCCCATCCTCACTCTCCCTTTAAAATGTCTGAAAATCATAAGTGAAATGGAATAAAGCTGAAATTGGATTCTGTTAATATTTTTGCATATTCGGAATCTCTGATAAAGGTAGGAATACGAAAAAAAATTATTCAAAAAATTTCGTTTTTCAAAGGCGTGCGATTTTGCATTAGTCCCTATGCCTATTGGTTCAGCTGAATGAATTTGAAATGATTTTATAAAGAGAACACATTTAGTTACATTATATGGCTATAGTTTTAGATAGTTACGCTCTCGAAGACAAGTCAGGTGCTTTATCATGCTACTTGTCAATTCCGGGAAAAATATTGATACTCAAGCAGACTGTTCTGAGACTTACTGAACTCCATATATTAAAAGACTACGTCTCACGCACACACATTCAAAATACACGCATATACATGAATACACACACAATGAAAGACAGCCATAATTCAACATTGTAAAAAGCCCCCCCCCCCCAAAAAAAAACTGTTGTGGCAGAAGTCAACATCTCTGAGATTGAAGCAAGACATTTACGGCCGTAAATAGACTACACCCAGCAGCACAGAAAGGAAAACCTATGCAGGTTAGGTGTGACGAAGAAGTTGAACCATTTCTCCTGCGAAACAATACTGATGTAAGAAGGTCGAACCTTACGTTATAGCAAACACTAACCAAAACCTGCAATATATGCCCTTTAATAAATTAAGTTTTTTTTAATGTTCTAAAATGTTATTTACCTCATTTATAAATTAATTCAATTCTTCGATCTTTCTGAGCAAATATATCTATCATATTTTCATAGAAATCTCTTTTCATCAATTGTTGTAATAAATCTTTTTCAATTGACATTAGTGCTAACCCAGACAGTCTTCTTTCTCTTGTCGCATTTCTTTGGTATGTTTTGATTCTACTTAATGCAGAAAAGGATCGCTCTACAGAAGCAGTGGTAAACTGAATTGTCAAAATCAACTTGCACAGATTGAAGAGTTATGGCATAGCTTCAACAAGATCACGAATATTTTAAGATCTATTAAAGATATTATATGCCTTTGCGAACGCTCGTGCTTTAGCATAGCCATATGTAAATTATTTAAATCATCATAGCCTTTATCATTCTAAACATTCTTTTCTAAGCAAAAAAGTAAACAAGGCCAACAGAATAATTTATTAAGTGGAACACTTCCAGTTAACCATTTTTTCTTTTCATACAAATTAACCTGAAATTGTCTCGTGAATTAGGTAAATTCGGAGTTGGTCTCCCACCGTTTATAATTAATTGTTTTCCATCGAAGTCTCTTTTCGAAAAACTATTTCTCAAAATATCGTTTATAACACTCATTTCGAAAAAGGCTACTTTTATATAAGAATACAGGTGTAAGCGTCTGAGTAAATTGCATCTGAGTCAATTTCAACAAAACGAAAAAATAACGTTAGTAAAATTAATTAAAGATTAATTAGCTACTTCTGAAATAAGAAATATAATATAGATAATATTTTTTTTTCAGAACACTCCAAAAATATAATAGTGCAAACAGATGTTTTGGATAAAAAAAAAAAAAAAATTCAAACTTACCGCCAGGTTATTCCGACATTTCATATGGCTAACTCAGGAATTATGGGATTGCTCTTGTTTGGGTCAGAAAGTGGAACGAGGTTAGCAACAATTGTACACAAACAAAGAGAGAGAGGGGGGAGGGGGTGTCAGGTGGTCTTCTCAATGCAGACGAACGAATCAGTGAGAAAGGGGGAAGGGGAGGCAGAATATATCGAAAACACATGGACGGAGTTTCTTTGAAAAAAAATGAATATTTTATCGAATTTTCCGATGATGTGGATAAAAAATCACAGAGCATGCAGCACATACTTTGCATGCCTGAGAGTATATGTACGTATATATATATATCTATATATATATATATATATATATAGATAGATAGATAGATAGATAGATAGATAGATAGATAGATAATATAATACAATAATCATTTTTTTTAGCGAGAAGGATGCTATTAATTTTAAGAAAGAATTTTATCAAAACGTGGTTCGAAATTAGATAAACAGATACGTTACTCTTCATCTACCATCTGCAATTATTCCTGTTGTTTTTATTTTTACTTCATTTCTATAAGCGCAGAGATACCTAATTCGCAAAGATACGACCATCCAAAGGGCAGCACACAGTTGTGTGCGCAGTGAGAGCTAGCAGTGATTTTCATGTTTACTTCCCAAATTGTGAAATTTGTGTTTTTGTGAACACGTATATGCTGTGGTCTACGATTTTGTCATGGACAGGAAGTTGGAACAAAGAGCCAACGTGAAATTTTGCGTTAAACTTGGGAAGTCTGTTACAGAGACATTGAACATGTTTCAGAAAAAAAAACACCGCATCGAAGTCTGTCAACATCTCCGTCAGCGTGCCGCTGATGACCCATCCTTCATGTCGAAGATCATCACCGATAACGAGAGTTGGGGCTACAAGGCACAATGGGAATTAAATGAATGAATAATGTCTCATGGCTTCTAAAAAGAGCAGCCTAATTTCCTTCAAATCGCACTCTCTCATCCTGAGAAAAAAAATGAAGAAGACGGCTTGATTATAGCTGGAATGGTTTTGCTCATATATCTGCTCAAACATGGGACCAAACAACACAACAATAACAATGACATCGAAAACAATGTTTGTGTTAAATTTTGCGAGATGTCTTCTTTGGCTCAAATCATATACTTTACCCAGTGTCTCAGCATAATGACAAAAACTATACTTGGAATTTTCACATGGAATAAAACCACAAATTTAAGGATAAAGTATTATTACAATATACAGTCTAGCGAGAACAGTTCAGACACAGCATTAAAGTTTCAAATTTTTACATCAATATAACTAAGAAAGAGAGAGTGGGTAGGGACACAGAGAGAGACCATATGATTTAACTGCTATACTACGTAGGAATCTTTGGTCCTTTCTCATTACTGGCAATAGATTCGACTCATTTTTACGACCAGATCATTGCTGGTAATGAAAATATATGGAGGACAGAAAGTCAGTTGAGTACCGTTAATCTTCGGTAGATGACGTACATTTTCTAATAAATTATAAATATGAACAAAAGAACAGCTATTGTAAAACGAACATTAATCTAACAGAAACGTTTTATTTTCGACTTTTCATCTGCAAACACTTTCATGTAATATTCTAATACCTATCTTACTTTTGTATATAATTTTCTTTTGAAAAAATTGACAAGAAATTTAATGCTTTCGTACTTGGAAAGTCCTAAACACATAATGTGGTGCACCTAGGAACTAGAGCTACAGGTGTCTACTCGAAAGCAGATACGCTCACCGGGTTGTATTTTTATGTCATTGAGGTCGAGGCCGCAGCACATCAAGAACATACAAGCGAGGACTAGTAAAAAATTTATACCAACTAAACACACACTAGAATAGTGTGCAAACCAAGGCTGGCGCGCATATTAGGAGGAAAATGAAGTAGGCTGCCATGGGTTTTGTGGGCAGCTCATTCTGCAAAGCTCTAAATGGGCTTTGAGTTACAAGTGTAGCAAAGAAGAGGGTCATAAATTCCATCACTGATGCTACAGAGAAGGTCGCTAGATGGCTTTGGATAAAGAGGGAGGACCGATGGTTTGCTACTACAGGGATGCCAGCTGAAACTTCATCAACTCCAAATAGGTCAACTAGACGAAGGGCTCTGATGATGAAATACTGAAATCCGCCTAAGGCCTCAGAAATATCACTGATGATGCTTCCGAGAGCGCCTGTGAGATGCATTTTGGAATAGAAAAAATACCCATTGATCGAATGTTTAAGAGAGCGTTCAACAACTTTAAAATTGATGTTCTTTATTTTTAAAGTTTTTGTAGATATCATGACTAAAGCCAAACTGTAGCACCAATAAAACTATATTAAGTCCAGCAATTTCAGGTCGATTACATTGACCACAGTGCTCAAGTGATACTTAATTTACTGACCCCGAGAGGATGAAAGCAAAGTCGATAAAGCGCGGCTAAGCATTTCACTCTGTATGCTAACAATTCGGCCAGCACGCCGCCCACTATGCTTAAAATATTGATTGTCTGTTTCATTCTAATTCTTCCGCAACCTCGTAAAAATTCAATCTTATTTACGTAACTGAGGTGGTGGGAAAGTTAGTCTATTCCATCGACCTTAGTTCTTGAGCTTATCAATCCCAGCAGGATGAAAAGCAAAGCTGACTTCGGTGGAATTTGAATTCAGCACTTAGAGCCGGAACAACTATCCCAAACCATTTCTTCTCCGATGCTCAAACGTTTCTGTCAATCAGGCAAATAATAGCTACAAGTTTTGGCACAAAGTCAGCAATTTTAGGGAGAGTGGAGATAGTCGATTACATCGACCCCAATACTTGATTGGTATTTCATTATCATCTCGACAGAATGAAAGGCAAAGTTTACCCTGAGGAATTTGAACTCAAAACGTTATGTGAGATACCGCAGGCATTTTGTGGGACGCCCTGCTAACCTAGTTCTGCCAACTTAATTCTTTCACAATTTGGAACAAGATCAACAAACTTGAGGATGTGTGAGGGGGAGTCGATTACATTGATTCCAGTATTTTATGGAAGGTAAAGATGGACATCGGCAGGCAGAATTTGAACTCAGAACATTATGAGAAGGGAGATATAGAGCAAGGCGCTTTGTCCGACGCTCTAACGATTCTGCTGGTTTAATAATCTTTTCTACTAATGGTACAAAGCCTGAAATTTTGTGGGGTGGGACTAATCGATTACATCAACCCACGTGTTTCACTGGTACATAATTTATCGACCCTGAAAGGATGAAAAACAAAGTCGACCTCGGTGGAATTTGAACTCAGAACGTAAAGACGGACGAAATGCCGCTAGGTACTTTTCCCACTGTGCTGACGATTCTGCCAGCACGAGGCCTTCTACTAGTTTAATGAAAAGGAAAATACACAATAGAAGTAGGCCACCATATTGTGTGGCACTTCACTTCCTTGTGAATGTGGTGTGTGTGTGTGTGTGTGTGTGTGTGTGTGTGTGTGTGTGTGTGTGTGTGTAATGAAACACAAAAAGAATGACGGCGATAAAAACATCAATCATTGTTATATCACAATATTTAATTCTGTAATCTAGAAAAGCCCAGATGTTAAAATCATATAAATAGAAAAACTTTATGCAGTCATGCACAAAAGTGTACATGTGTGTATCTGTACGTGTGTGTGTGAGAGAGAGAGAGATGGTCTTCGAGTGAGTGAGCCGTGTGTGTAGGTGTGTGAACATTTGATTATGAGCATGAGTGTATTAACTAAAACTACGTGTTGCAACTGCATTGCTAGCTAAGAGCAGCATTTGAGGTCAACCATTATGTAATATGGCGTAAACATAGATTTTTACTAATTATTTAGCACTCTCGCTCAGACTGTTAGAAACTGAAATAAAATCTAATACATGATCACACTCAACTGTGACAAAAACAAAAACAAAAAAAATGGAAAAAGGGCTGGGGTCTCATTGGAAAGTATATTCCCATATATCTATTATAAAATAAGGTCCCAGCTGTAGGGTCAATGACTACTGGTCTGCACACGGAAAGTTGATTTGAGATTTTCCACAACTACCAACGACACAACTATTTTTATATATTTGGACGAAGTGGTGATTGATAAAATCCAGAAAAATTGTGAAGTAAAGCGCGAAATAAACAAGCTCGATCCTGAATGCAAGTCGTCAAAACCCCTTCTGTAGTTAACCAATGAGCAGGGAAATTACAGATGCACGCACACACTTATGCCTACAAACACGCGCGCGCGCGCGCGCGTATATATATATATATATATATGTGTGTGTGTGCGTATATATACACACACACTTACAGGCATATACAATCATCCCTCCATCCATCCAAATATGTGTGTGCGTGCTTATATATACATACATAGACATATATGTCTATATCTATCTAGCTATCTATATATATATATATATATATATATATATATATATATATATATATATATATATATATATATATAATATAGGATAAAATCTTTATAAGAATTTATCAAGTAGTCAGCGTGAAAAAACCTCATAAGGAAAAAAAACCATCGTTTTTTTCCATAAATATATATAATATAATTTATATAAGGGCATTACTATACAGTAATGCCTCACGCTTAGAGGGACTTAATAGGTCAAAACTACCAAAATAGTTTTGACTTATTAAGTCCCTCTAAGCGTGAGGCATTACTGTATAGTAATGCCCTTATATAAATTATATCTATCTATCTATCTATCTATCTATCTATCTATCCATCTATCTATCTATCTATCGATCTATCTATCTATCTATCTATATATATATATATATATATATATATATATATATGTACAGGCACATATATTAGGGCGGAGTGAAAATAGAAAATTGTAAAAATTGAAAATGACTGAGAGCTAAAATGTTGCTATATTTAATTACCAGAAAAATACTAAATTTGCGCTGAGATCAATTAAAGGCATTTACTCCCTCAAGCCCCCTAAACTCCGAAAACGGGGGATTTTTCTAAATTTTTTACAATGGCAGAGTTTGTGGGGTTTGAGGGAGTAAATGCCCTTGACTGATCTAAACAAAAATTTTACATATAATAGTTAGCAAGATATTAGGTCCCAGGCATTTTAAATCTTCTAAATTTTTTATTTTCACTCCACCTTAACACACATGTATGTATGTGCGGGTATGTAGAGTGTGTAATCCAGGCTGGAGTGAAAATTAAAAATTGTGGAAATTGAAAATGCCCGAGACCTAAAATATTGCAATATAGTATTACTAGAAAAATGCAAAATTTTCTTTTAGATCAATCAAGAGCATTTACTCCCTCAAACTCCCTTATTGTAAAAAAATTAGGAAAGTCCCTCATTTTTGGAGTTTAGGGGGCTTGAAGGAGTAAATGACCATAAATGATCTCAGCGAAAATTTAGCATTTTTCTAATAATCAAATATAACATTTTAGCCATCAGGTATTTTCAATTTCTACAATTTTTTTTTATTTTCGCTCCACCCTAATATACATAGGATCATCCCTCCATCCATTCAGATATGTGTGTGTGTATGTGTATACACAATTATATATATATATATATATATATATATATATATATATATATATATATATTTATATATATAAAGTACACCCTGATATCCCTATAAAAAGAGATAACCCACAAATTATTACTCTAGATTATTTGCTAGTTTACTCTTTTGCACATCGACTTCAAGCTTCACACTGTAAAGTGGTATGATTCTAATATATTGAGCCTTCTGACCTCATCTCCAGGCCCTGTTCTGTCGTCTTCCCTCTTCCCTTCTTTTATTTTATGTATTTGTATTCACTCTGATGAAACTCCATGCACCAGATCGAATGTGCTATAAAGATGACGAACATTATTTTCGGAATTATTTTTGTAGGCACCGACTGGCATTGGTAGGTGAAACGACCGTAAACAGTGTTAAGTTTTGTATTAACAAATAATCAATCGATGTTCGTCAATTTGTTTGTTTGTTGATCAAAAGTTTTCCTCCTGTTATCTATCTATGTATATATCTATCTATCTATCTATCTATCTATCTATCTATCTATCTATCTATACTTAATCATATCAAAGGGAAATGGAAATTAATAAAAATTTTCACCTCCAAGTGGCCTAGCGTATAAAAGTTTAGTCCAAAGACGAGGAATTACTTATAAGGTACAGTGTATGTTTAAATACATAGGAGGAATCCACTCATAGGATTCCTTACGCTAGAAAGAACTGCTAGGTTCTAGAACCACAAAATTAGGGATAAAATCCCGAAAGGAACGAAATGAAAAATAAAAACTTTTACCATTGCTTCTCCTAGACCAATTGGTTTCTATACACACACACACACACACGCACACACACACACACACACACACACACACACACACACACACACACACACACACATATATATATATATATATATCATTGAACTCAGAACGTGTGTGTATATCTGTGTATGTATGTGTGAGTGAGTGTTTATAACGGATATAGCATCAAAATACTATTGGTTCACACGAGCTGGTTTGGCATCCTCTTGGGGTTCCAAATATGTGAGTGTGGGATGATCATTCGAAATTAGTACTTATTATTTCTTCTGTCCAAGAATGTAAATATATTTCTGAACCAACGATACATACATACATACATACATACATACATACATACATGCATACATACATACATACATACCAAAAATTTAGCACATAAATACATATGCATATAAATACATAAAGACATAAAAACGCATCCATAAAACAAACATACAAATCTGCGCATACACTAACACCAAATGCTGCACACACACACACACACACACATATGCACAAATACCTAGATGATGTTGATAAAAGTTCCAATGAAGGAGCCTTGAATCTATGTTAGAGTCCGGCTCTTTCTCTATGGACAAGAAATACAGAAATGAAACTGATTGATAACATACATACATGCATGCATACATACATACGCGTTTCCTTCGCTATCCACCGGGGCAACGCCTTTCCATTTTGTCTGCTGATTCCATGAGAAATGTTTCCATATTGTGAGAGGCAAGGATCTGTTAATCCACTGAGCACATAATTGCTAATGCTTCACTTACTTCATTATGCTGAAGAACTTCTACTTCTAAAGAAGATACACCAGAACAAATTGACCATACACACACACGCAAACACCCCCCCCCCCCACACACACATACATACACATGGCTAAACCTGGAATCATGAAGAGAGAATGCAAATACTTAATTCATAAGCTACAAATGATCACGATATCTAAGGACTACAAAAATTTGCAGCATCTTATTAAGATTTAAAGGATGACGCTTAAGTCGAGATGCTTTACCTCACAACCTTGCTACCAAGTAGGTGGCCTGTCAAAATTTACTGTAAATTAAAAAGAGAAAAAAGAGAAAAAGACATAGATATACATATAAATACATACATACACACACACACACACAAACATGGTCCCACGTTCAGTCCGACTGCGTGGCACCTTGGTCAAGTATCTTGTACGACAGCCTCGGGTCGAATAAAGCCTTGTGATAGGATTTAGTAGACGGAAACTGAAAGAAACGTATCGTATATATATATATATATATATATATATATATATATATATATATATATATATATATATATATATATATATATATATATACATATACATATATATATATATATATACATATATATATATATATATATATATATATATATATATATATATATATATATATATATATATATATATATATATATATATATATGTATATATATATATATATACATATATATATATATATATATATATATATATACATATATATATATATATATATATATATATATATATATATATATATATATATATATATATATATATATATATATATATACATATATATACATATATATATATTGTTCCATATTTGAAAGATGAAAAATTATGTACGTTATTTACTTTATTTACATTTGACGGGTATTTGTCTTCATCTTGTTTGTTGTTAACACAACGTTTCAGCCTTCATCAGGTGTCCTGAGGGAATTTCGAACTTGGGTTCTCATTTCTAAGGTATTTTTCCGATATTATTATCATTATTATTATTATTCAGGTCACTGCCTGGAATTGCGCTCCCAGTCAGTCTCCTGCATATCACAGTCCTTTGATGAGGACTTGACATAGTCCTTAAATCGCAGCCTTGGTTTCTGCTGGGGTCTCTTTCCATCCACAAGTTCCCCATATTGCATCTGCTTAGAGATCCTGCTATCTTTCATTCTAATAAGGTGTCCAGTCCAATGTAACCAGTGCTTATGCACCATTGCCTCAATACTCAAGATATTAGCTGTTCTCAGGACCTGTGTGTGTGGAGTGTTTAAGGTCCAGCCAACATTCAGAATGTGTCTGAGACATCTCTGATGAAAGCGTTTGAGGACCCTTACATGACAGTAAAGGAGCGATGTCAGTACACATGCACGGTACACAGCAATTTTTGTTTGCTTTGTGGTGCCATGCTGGGACCAGACATGAGACTGAATAGACCGGAAAGAATTGGTTGCTTTCTGCAGCCTGAAAGATACTTCATCATCCAGGGAGCAAGAACGGCTGAGTAGACAAACTTATCTGAGTAGACAAACTTATCTACCAAACTGAGTTAGACAAACTTATCTACCACCTTCAAAACTGTTCCTTCAACCAAGATAGCTGGTTCCACATATGGATTTCCGGGTGCAGGCTGGAACATTACAGCAGTCTTTTCCAGGCTAATGCTGAGTCCAAATACCTTGCAAGAAGCAGAAATACGATTCATAATAATTTGCATGTCATCCACTGTATGAGGGACTAAGTCACAGTCATCTGCATAAAGGAGGTCACGATTAAGAGACTGGAAAACTTTTGAATTGGCAGCAAATCGGCGCAGATTAAAGAGGCGGCTAGAAGATCGATACCTGACATATATCATCAGAGTAAAAGCATGAGACATGAG